>NW_020526170.1:0-138272 GCF_003368295.1 Carassius auratus
AAATTCTGAAAACAAATTAGGGGAGAAAGGGGTTTTTAAAAATGTCATTTTTTCAGTTCAGACTCTGTAATGGACAACTGCAGAAAATATTTTTTTTGTTCTACACAAGTGGCAATTTACAGTGCGAGAAAAAAAAAGTCCAGACTTTTCCGATTACTTTAACAAAAGTGGTGCACAGGAGGATTAAAGAGAAAGACATGAAGTAATAAGAGAGGTACTGGTAAAGAGGAGGAGAGGGAGATGGAGACAGACTTGGATCAGGGAGAATCTGCTTGAACACTGTTTGTTCTTCTCCTGGTTCAGGACTGGGATGCTCTCGCCCATTGCTGGATTCTCGACGGTGTGAGCGCTCTTTGCTGCGACTGCGCTTGTGTGAGCGTTCCTTACTATGGCTGTGCTCCTTTTTCTGTTCCTCTCCTCACTGCTTCCTGCCTGCTCCTGCTGCTCGAGCGAGAGCGTTTCTTGCTAGATCGTTCAGTTTTGTTTTTCCTTTCTCTACTTTTGCTCCTTGAGCGTTTGCTCCTTTTTTCTTCCCTGTGCTTTTCTATCCTCCTTATCTTCTTTGTGCCTCCTCTCTTCCCATCTCCTTACTCCTCTTGTCTTTTGACCTCTCTCGATCTTTATGGTGCTCTCTGTCTTTCTGCGGCTACGCTCTCTCTCACTCTCAGTCTCTCTCTTTATCTCTTTCTTTCCTCTCGTTCCGCTTCTCTCTACTGGTGCTGTGACTCCGGCGTGGTTCCTGCTGCGACTGCGTCGACGTTTCTGTGGTTCGGTCTGGTGTTCTGGAGCGTCGTCTGTCTCTGTCTCTCTCCCTGTCCCTTTCCGGTCTCTGTCTCTGTCTCTATCTCGGTCCTTTCCATCCGCTCTTTTCGCTGCCTGTCTCGTTCTCTCTCCAGCTCACATCAAAGCTGGCTCCATGCTTTTCTCTGTGATGGCTGCGACTCCGGGACGATTTTGGGATTTCCTGGGACTCTGACTTTTCCTAGGTGTCCTGAAGACACACATAAAAAACAATTATTTAACATAGAAAATACATACCAGTGAACAAAATATAAGAGAGAGTGGTGATTCTGAAACAACAATTCTATTCCCTGCATTCAGATCACAACATTACAAGGTACTATATATTAAAGACTGAATCTCATACAGACAAGCATAACTCGGCAGAAATGAGCACTGTGTGTACATTTCTTTAAAGGGAACAAAGTTTTGGGCTAACTGCTACAGTTCCAAACAAAGTAATCATATTTTTGATAATGTTTAAAGTGATGTAAACTCACATGAGATTGCAGACTTTAGTCATATCTGTCTCGGTGGAAAATTTGTCTACATTCTACATGCTGCTGGGAGCACGTTCATGAGCCACCCAAATACAAACCAAGGAGAAACTTATCAAATACCGAGCATAACAGTCGCCACACAAAAAACAGAACTCTAGCAATATGGTTACAATACACTGCAGCTGTCTGACATGCACCAGTATTAACCAACAACACAAAGAAATAAGCTGGGCTTAATCCAACAATGCCCATTATATACAAGCAATTACAAAGAAATGGCAAGTACACTTTGAATTAAACATGAAGTACAAAAACTGAAATGTTATTTTTTGGTAAAAAATCCAGTAACCTTTATTTTATTTACAGAGTAGTTATGGCTCATCCGAATAGCAAGTCATTTCAAAATTATTGGTGATTCTTTAAAACGAACTTACTACAGTTCAAACACCACCACAAACACTGATCACTGCTGATCTGATTAGCCAAATCTCATCCCACCCACACAACAATGTACCTGGACGGCGCCTATCTCCATGCCTTCCTGAATCAGCTGCTCCTTCTTCATCCTGCTCATCTTTTTGGCGGGGGTTTACGTGGTCGGCTCTTCATGTGCTGGTCGATTGCTTTCTGCACAGGAACGGGTATTCTTGGAAACAACGTGAGAACATTCCAGCTTGGTCAGGAAGGAGCGGAGCATCTCTCCAATTGTCATTACGCACCCTCCTCCAGCCTTCACGTCCAACTCCTGATCACAGAGACAAAGGAGCAAAACCATTAACACTACAATCACAAACACACTCCGTCAGAGTAAAAGATAACGCACGACCTCGGTTTACATGTTAACGCTAATAATTTGACTGTACACGTCCTGAATAATATGCTTCATTTGTGATGTCCAAACACTGAACCTTCACCTCTGCTCTCACCTGACTTAATATTTAGTACTGACAGGTGCACCTAGTCATTCTGATGTTTGTTTCACTGACCGTCATCTTAAAACTTTATAATAACAAATAATCAGCATGGATACAAAAGCAATATTACATTGTACAAATACCTTTATCACTAGCAAAAAAAGGTGCCATTTCATAATGGACCTTTAGTGCACCTTTAATATAAGTGGGATTGTTACAAAAAAAACAGACAAGTTACATTTCCAGTCTTTCTGCTTTACTTTTTATAGAAAATGCAGTTTATTGTATTAATTTTCAACAGATCTGCATGACTGAGAATCAAAGTAATTTGCTTCCACAATGTCTCTTACTATGCATTCATCAACATAGGTGCGATGCAGAGGAGGTCGGCAGGTCAGCTGACATATATACGCTGTACCGTTGCGTGTGAAGGGGTGGAGTGGGTGGGTGAGCTTGTCTAACTGCACTCACGAACGCCAGTCAAGAGTGTGGAGCACACCCTATATCCAATCCACCCGCATCACAGGGGCAATCTGGGAGAGAGAACAGGGCAGTCAGCCAGAGACACACATAACAACCACCACCAGGCCTGGCAGCAATGTCTGCTCGATGCAAGTAAGATCTACTTTTTCTGGGCTATTTTTAAAATGGATAATATATCCCCAACTATAAATTAAGAGTGAGCGTGCAGGAGCACAAGAGATGAGACAGCAACCAGTAATGCATGTCTGATATTTACGATCAAATATAAATGTCTCTACGAATCACGGAGGCATAATGCCATATACACACGTATCTGGGATAAATGAATTTGCATGCAATTTTACATTTAAGAGAAATCACCCATGAAAAACTTCAATATCTAGTTCCAAAGGACATTTGCTAGAGATTGGGGTGCTGAAAAAATCTAACGAACAGACACAATGGCAATACCAGTGAGAGCAAGAAGACCAGTCATCTGAATGTCTTGGCCTAAACTTGCCACCTAATAATACAAATAAAGAGGAACATTAAGTTAAATGAGGTCAAAGGTTGAAGGACAGCTATGTGCATCACAATCAGCCAATTTGCCTAAAGCTTTCTGGTTTAAAACGTGGTACAATCAGAAATAAGAGAGATGAAGTCATTACCCGTGGTGACATACCTCCTCGTCGTCAAGGAACTCATCATACCAGTCAACCAAGTCAGGAGGAGGCTGAGTATACCTACAATACACAGATTTGACATTATAAATGTGTGTTCATTCGAGACCAGAAAATAACAAAATGTGGCTTGACCCAAGTAAATTATGAAATTATCTAATACACAGCAGTTTGGGTACATCTGCTCTACATATTCATATTCCTTTGCTAAAATCAATGCTAGAATTTGATTATTCAAAGTTGTTCACCTAAATGAAAACAAAACATGAAATTACTTCTGAAACATTTACCAAAAAAAAAAAAAAAAAACACCCAGCTCGGTTCATGTTGTTGTTCTACCTCATACCTGATGTACATGAAGCCCAGTGACCTGATATAGGGTGAATCTGAGTGAGTGATGAGACCCATCACTTGTTTGCGGGTCAGTTTCAGTGTAAAAGAGCTTATACAGCAAGCAAAATGCAGTGGACACAATCCCACCTGTCCCGACTCCTCGAACCTGCAAGACAAAAATCACGAAACTTGAAGCTAAACTTATGTTCTGCTTTAGTGAATCTCTCCCTTGCATTAATCAAAGTGACAAAGTTTACGGGAGGATGAAGTCGAGTAGGTCTCAAGGCACGTACTTCTACTTACCCCTCCGCACATTCCTGTCTGCCCCGCGGTCTTCCTGCTGCCTTTTTCCCATGGCTCCATATGGTTGACCTAAAAAGGAAACCGGTCACAGTCATACACCAAGCAACTGACTAGAGGAGAAATACAACTATAAATCCCACGTTTACCTTTATTCGAACCCCGATTGCAAAACAGGTAGTGTAATATTCTAGAACTTACATTGAATACTTAAAAATAATAATAGCAGAAAAAACAATTAAAATGACAAAAGATTTTACAGTCTAATTCAGTCTATTTTGTAACAGTGCTGGCTAATACAAAATTGCTGTAGTTTTGGTAGTCACAATAAAAAATCGTTAACACCAAAGACTCTAACTATGAATTTTAATAATAGGTCTAATAGTATCATACTAAAGAAGGTCAATAATTCTGGTTTGGAATAAGATTTCGGTGTGTTAATGACAAGGGTTTCATTTTTAAGTTAACCTATTTAATTTGAACTAAGTTAGCACAATTAGCCTCCATGGCCTAATACGATCTGACGTTACTGCAGCTCACGTAACGTTAATACTAAATTAAAAGCAAATAACGCTTCTTAAACAACTATTTAAGACTAATAGAAGCAATAACAAACAATGAGCAATACTCAATGCCAGTGTAATACAAAAAAGAAAACCGCGGGCTTCTCGCTCGTCGGCCCTGGTTCATTTTACCACCTTGAAGTATATCTCGTCCACCACCTCGTGGTACGTTTTGAGCTCGTACAGCTGGACCTTGAAGTAGGGCGAAGACAGGACGTTTGTTAGGATCATCGGGTTGAGGTTCATAGTCTTCTCATTGCCCCATAACGGCAAAACGTTGCCGTGTTTCCCGCCGGCCGGTTTGCTCACGGCCTGCTGCTGTTGTTGCTGCTGACTAACCGCCATGGCAGTTCTTTCACAACGCCATTAAATTACAAAACTAAAGAAAAAGACAGTTGACCTTAACAAATATTACGGCAACGCCTTCGACGAGGTGCGCGTGAGGCGAACCGTCGTCTCTTAATTCATTCAAATTGGATTTTGGATCGTTTTGACCAGTTCTCTGTGATGTTACAAAACGCACGCTAAGCGTTCAGCTACGCTGGTTGTGAGAACAAGATGGCGCACTGAAGAGGGGCGGCGGAAAGGGATGCAAGGCTTGGGGTTGCCAAGTTGTCATACTAAAATATTTATTTTTGAAAATTAGGGAACTCCTATAAAAATCTGCATTTACAAATCGTCTTTAATCATTGTATTTAAAATCATTAATAAAAATATCTAAGAATTTCAATGTTTAATAACAACAACGGGGTTCGTCTAACCCTTCAGGGTGGCGAAAAGTTCAACGCTAACTGAATTGCCTAGGAAGATGCTTTACAGAGTACTTGGCAACACGGTCCTCCAGCGTGGTTTGATATGTCTTGTACTCGAGTGCAGAGTCCTGTCTTGCTGAGTCCATATAAATATTGTTGAAAGCACTTACATTTTTCCATGTGTTCTTGGTGTTGTGTTGCAGTAATGCTCTAAATTTATTTTAAGGCTAAGGCTGCATGTTTGTAAGATGTTTATTGCGATTACAGGACATGTATTCTAACTTAATATATTTTAAAAAAATCATATAAATGTAAATTTTGCATCACCAGCTCAATTATAACAACATTTATTTCAGATGTGCAGACCTCTACCCAGTAGGGCAACAAATCAAAACTACCGAATGAAATATTTTAATTATATAACACTTTATTTTTTTCATTTTTACACAAAGTATCTAATGTATTCTTAAAATGTAACATTACAGTGAAGCTCATATATAGCATTTTGTCTTAAAGCATACAGGTATATGCTTCATGACCTTAATGTATTGAAACATCAGATATATCCTAAATCTTTATTTCTTTTACTCCTTTAGTTTTTCTGTAGTCTGACAGTTGTCAGTATTAGAAAGCCTGAACACATAAATTGTTTTTCCCTTATACATTCTTAAAATATTACAGTTTTGTAATATATAATATGAAATATGATAAACAGCCTTTATAATTAGCCTTTAAAATAGGCAAGTTTATTCAAACACATTTTTGAAGTAATAAATTGTATAAAATCCCCCTCATTAACAAACCTTTAAAAAACAAACACATTGATCCTGAATGGCTCAGGTCTTCTGCTTTTTCCTCAAATGAAAAGGAATGCCTATAAATAGAATTTGTATTATGCCATTTTAACAAACTGCTATTTGCAGTCTCCATCCCTGGGAAACTTGTGGTTGAGTCTTGTTAATGCTGACAAAAAGGTTCACAAACTGGGATCTTAGAGAACTCACGTGTTTATCAAACCATCTGTCACCTGTTTACTGTATTTTTATACAGTTTTTTTTTTAAATCAACACATTTGTTACACATTCGTTACACATTTGTTACACTACATTTATGGCCTCGCAAAATGACAAATATGATTGTCCACTTGAAATCAGTGGTACTTGATCCCCCCCCCCCCCCCAAATTAGCAGCATCCAACCAAGTAAACATCAGACAATACAAAGTGCATCAGTCCATCTCAGTGGATTTAAACAAGCTGATTTCTATATAAAAAATAGTCCTTACTCTGAGTCTGCAAAATGCCTTTTCAGGTCCACCAGTGGTTCCAGGCATTTTTTTTTAAATGTCTGTGAGAACTATAACCATCTATTTTTGGTAAAACAATACCAATCCAAGTATTTCCTGTTACTTTGAGCTAAAGCAAAGCTTCTGTCTGTCTTCAGAACTTTACCACTAGGGGGAGCAGTGATTCCACAAATTCCTAGAGCCCATCAATGTGTCAGGAGCCCAGCATTGAACTGATGCTTGTGACAACTGCGGTCCTCTGGTTTGACACAGGATATTACATCACCTTCCCCCACGGACATTCAGTCTAGCGTTTTATAACCACCTGTTCAAAAGCTCCTGCACCAACCCTGAATCATGGAAAGAGAGAGACAGAGGGCATTACATTTCATTACAAAATTACATTACCACAGTCTGCAATTTTATGATATCGCTCGTGTAACAAAATACATCCCTATAATCTGCTTCGCATAATGCTAAGCACAATGGCCATGTATCACACAAGGACGGCATAAGTGGAGAATGCCAGTTGCAGTGGTGACCTTGCAGCAGGAAATTTACATAATGTACAGTATCTCACCTGGTGTGCTGAGAGCCTAGTGCAGTGCTGCCTCCTGGCCCAACAAACAGTCGCAGACCCTCCTCTGCAACAACAGCAAAAAAAAAAAAAAAAAAAATATATATATATATATATATATATATAATACTTCCAGAAGGAAACTCGATGCATTAAGCACCTGGAGGTGAAACTTTTTGCATTTGAAGATCTGGGAAACATGCAAGTATCTACTGTAGCTTCTGAATTGTTTACACCCCTGGCTCTTAATGCATCGTTTTTCCTTCTGGAGCATCAGTGAGCATTTGAACCTTTTGTAATAGTTGCGTACAAGTCTCTCAGTTTTCCTTAGTGTGAAAAGATGGATCTCAGAATCATTCAGTCATTAATGGAAAGGGTTCAAATACCAAAATAACTGTTATTTTAAATTGTAATATTATTTCACACTATTCCTTTTTTTACTTTATTTTTGATCAAATAAATGCAGCGTTGATCCACATAAAATAATTCTCTTAAAAAATCCCTGTGTGTATATACAGCTTTGGTTCCAAAAGAAAAGATGTTGTGGTAACTGCAAGTTTAAGGTTGCTCTCTCTGAAGTCTATCCATGAGTCAGAAAGAGAGAGAAGAGGGGAAATTTAACCATCTGTTTGTTTGAGACGGTAGCAGTAACCATAGCAAACATTCATCTTACAAAGCCACAATATGGTGCATATTAAAGTGCAACTGAGCATCTGCGGTACAACAAATCTCTGAATTTCTTTATCCAGAGTTTGTGTCTAGTGAATGCATTGGGCACTACAATGGGACAGTGGAAGGTCTGTGTTAGCTGGTCATGCACAAAATGTTTCCGTGTGTCCGTCTGTGAGCCATTGAACACAGCCTGGTGTTATGGGGATGGAAAGTATGTTTAAATTTAAACATATTTTCAGGGAGGATGCTATTCAAAATATACTTGTAGAAGCACATGGCATTTTATATATATATATATATATATATATATATATATATATATATATATATATATATATATATATATATATATATATATATATATATATATATATATATATTTTTTTTTTTTTTTTTCTATTAATCAAAGAATCCTAAAAACATGTATCACAGTTTCCACAAAAATATTATGCAGCCCAACAGTTTTCATCATTGATAATATAAGAAATGTTTCTTGAGCAGGAAGTCAGCATATTGGAATGATTTCTGAAGAATCATGTGATACTGATGAGCAGAGTAATGATGTTATTATTACTTTTTTTTAATTGGAATAATATTTCCCTGTTTTTACTGTATCTTTAATCCAATAAATGCCATGGTACAGCCATGTTAAGTATAAGGGACTTCTTTCAAAAATATAAAAAATCTTTACAAACCCAAACCTCTGAACAATAGTGTATGTCTTATAATGCATCAAACTGCTTCCGTGTACAACTGTTGGTGCAAGCTACATTAAAGTGATTATTACGTTTTGAATATGGAAATTTTTCTTACAAAACGCATCGGTTCACTAAAGGAGGACTTGGTTCAACCCCAGTGGGCCATGTGAGAAACCTTTTCATTTTTTTTTTATGGATGGGCACTTTTTATTTAACTTCTTTTGGACTGATGCATGTAACACCCGCTGAGTGGCATTAAATAGTTTGAAAGATCAAAGGCAATTTTTTATATAACTCTGACTGGATTTGTCTGAAAGAAGAAAGTCATATAAGATGACGTGAGGGTGAGTAATTTATGGGCTATTTTTTTTTTTTTTTGGGTGAACTTACCCTTTAAAAGGATTTGTAAACAACCTGGACTTTGAATGCTACATGCATCAAGGTGCTTTCTAATGGTACCTTCATTACTAGAGTCCAGTATGCTGTGGCTGAAGTCTTGACCCTGTAGGATTGTCTCAATGATATCATCAGCATCCACTCTGGTAGCATCCACTCGCTTTAGCTGAGACTCAACCGAATCCTGTTTTACAGGGTGCCTAAAATACAAACACATATTTTGTCAATGACTTCACTCAAAGATTTTTCTAAGAACACATTTTGCAGGAAGAGCTAATGCACACAACACATGTTTACCTGTTGGCTGTGATCCCACTGTGGGACGGTGTGGCTAAGTGGTGGGGTAAAGGTGTGCAAGCCTGTGTGCGAGACTCTCTGTCCTCACTGGGCTCTGGTAGGCTGCCAACCCCAGTGGAGGCACTGCCCACAGACAAGTTCCTCCGATGAGAGAACTCTGTCAGGCTGGAGGAGCGTGAGTGACCTGTGCTGTAGCCTACAAGAATGTCCAGACTGATCAATATTATGATGTTTTATCATGCAAAACATTTGATGTGAATGGACAGACCGGAAAGTTTGGACTGCTGGCTGGCGTAGCTGGCGGTTCTTGAGTGACCACACTTTCCCAGTTCATCTGGAACAGAACCATGACTGAAGCCAATTTTTCCTGGGTTTTCTAGAAGATGAAAAAAAAATAAAAATAAAAAATCAGTTAAATTTTTGAAATGTGAACTAGATCAGTTCTTTAAGAATATTACATACACTACCATAGTCAAAAGTTTGGAATTACAGTTTTAAAAATAAATACAAACAAATACAAACAAATACACAAAAATATATAAATCAATTACATTTTAAAATATTCAAATAGAAGGCAATTATTTTTAAATAGAATAATATTTCACAATATTAAGTTTTTCACTTTATTTTTTAATTAAATAAATTCAGCCTTTGCATAAAAAAACATATTATTCCAAACTTGACAGGTATATAAAGGCAATGATTCTGTGTGATGATTGTGGAGGTACCTGTATAGATTGCATTCTGCGTCTCTCCTCTTCTGTCCTCATGTAGACATGTCTCTGTTTCTCCTGGAAAACCAATCGTCATTGCAGTGGATGGAGGCCTGGGAGAGTCAAAAATATCTCCATTAAAAACATATAAACAAACTAAAACATAACAAATCATCAAAATAAGACATTGTTGCATACACAAAATCACATTGTATTCAATATAATATTCTTAACGGAAACATTTTTACAAAATATATTTACACAAATTTATTTAAATAATTCTTTAATTGAGAGCCTTAAAGGGTTAGTTCACCCAAAAATTAAAATTATGTCATTTTAATGACATAATTTTGTCATTAATGGACCTGTAAGACCGCTCATTTTCGAAACAAAGTTTAAGATATTTTAGATTTAGTCTGAGAGCTTTCTGTCCCTCCATTGAAAGTGTGTATATGGTATACAGTCCATGTCCATAAAGGTAATACAAACATCATCAAAGTAGTACATGTGACATCAAATATCTAAAATATCTTAATCTGTGTTCTGAAGATGAACAGAGGTCTCACGGGTTTGGAATGACATGAGGGTGAGTCATTAATGACATAATTTTCATTTTTGGGTGAACTAATCCTTTAATATTTAGAAAGAAAAAGTCATACAGGTCTGAAAAATAAGGTGGAATGAATGATGACAGAATTGTATTTTTTGATAGAATTATTCTTTTAATAAGCTGAACCCAGCCAGGTCAAGTATAAACTATATAAAAATATTTCCAGAGAAAGAAAATCTATAAAAGACAGATTTCAGAAGTATATTAATCCATAAAGTTCTAATCTGGCATTTCACTATTTTTAGTGTCTCTAAAACTGACAGTGACATAAAACTGTGACGCACTAGCCAGAGCTAAAAGCACTTGAGGCGCAGTATGAGCACTCCCACACACACACAAACACCCGATAACACTCCTGTAGGCCTCAAACACACAATTTTGGGACACACCACCAAACCCTTTTTATTTTTATAAATGCGTATGACTATTTTTGACAACCATCCACAGTGAAGGGATGACACAACTCTCACTAGAGCTTGATTCACACGTTTGTGACGACAGAAGTGGGAGTAAATACACACACCCGTCCACCAACCCACCTCTTCTTGGGGGTTTATTTTTCACTTATTTCACACTGTATGTGTTGCTTTAATGGGAGATTGTTGCCAACTCACTTATGTAACAGGAAGCACACCTCAGTGTTTCTGGGTAATGTGATATGACGAATATTACCCCTCTAAATGTCAGGATAAATGTCAAAGATTTCAACATACACGCAAACACATCTACATAATTACTCTAATCTGCAACTGTAAACAGCTTCAAGCAACACTGTATCTGAACAAACTCAGACCAACATAACAAAATCCCTGTATATAAATGTTTTAATGTTAATTATTGATCATAGATGCTGTAAATGTTATTTTCTATCACCAACAACATTATTATATTACCAGTGTTGAATAATGTAACATTTTTCATTACTATGCTGCTACCAATATTCATCATTCAGAAACCATTCTACCATGCTGATTTGCTGCTCAAGAAACATTTATTATTATTTTCAGTGTTAAAAACAAATCTGCAAAATTTTTAACACACCTTATTGAGGATTTTTACTTGTCACTGTTGATCAATTGAATTAAAGTATTTTTTAATTTCTTTCAAACATAAACCTTACTGCTTACTTTAGAATGGTTGTGTAAACCTGCCACATTAATCAAAGTTTCAAGCTGCAGACACTTCTGTGTCTGACTGTCACCTCTGTTTTACTAAACATCACCAGGAAGTGGTTGAACCAGACTTCCTGTCTTCATGCGGTCCTAGACATTGGTTTCAGAAAAACACTGGCACAAGCACTCTGACACAGCCACACGGACACGCGAACAAATATAAAGGCATCACGGCAGTTGTGTCTGCTGTTGTCGCACAAAGTTTCAAGGTCATTCTGACCTGCTGGGTTACTCTGTGTGACATAAGCAACAATCCTGTTAAAAAAAGACCAGTGTTGACCAGTATGAATTTAAGGCTGGTTTGGTGCTGCTCGACCAGCATGGTCTTTCTGTATCCCTTGTTAAACTTAAATAAACCAGGTTGTGTCATGCTGGACACCAAAACATCAAAAACATTTCATATTTTCAGAAGGATGAAGATTTTGATTTGAATATGAAATGTAAACACTTTACAATTAATTAAGAGACAACTTACGTTTTAAAGCAGGGATCACCCGACATTAGCTGCATACTGATTATTAACTAGAGAAAGAGAGAGATGTGGTTACATACATATTCAGTATGAAATAAAGCAGATTGTATATCTTATTAATACCTCTGAAAACATTAAAAACATCAGATACCACAGAATTGTGTGATAAATTGTATTTTCACAAAGTATTTTTAAGTGGTGCCACTTCTCAGAAAACCCAATATAAATATTTTTTTTTACTTATAATATTCTGTTTACTTTGTAATTATTGTTACAAAAATTACAAAATTACAACTTCAAATATAATTAAAAATATAACATAACCTGCATTTAATTAATTGTAATAATTATTATATTAAGAATATTAATTAATAATAATAATCATGTCATTAATAATGTTTTTTTTCATTATCATAATAATACTAACAACTCACAGGGGTCATATGACATTTAAAAAAAAAAGAACATTATTTTGTGTATTTGGTGTAATGGAATGTGCTTATGCGGTTTAAGGTAAAAAAAAAATTCATTATTTTCCACATACTGTACATTATTGTTGCTCCTCTATGCTCTGCCTTTCTGAAATGCATAGATTTTCACAAAGCTCATCTTAAAGAAAAGCGAGGTGTATGCTGATTGGCCAGCTTTCCAGTGCTTTGATTGGTCGAATACCTCAAACGTGTGACAGAAAGGTTACGCCCCTTACCATACTGTGATGCTGTGTCCCGGTGCGATGAGACCAATAAAACCCATTACAAACGAACCAAACGAAAAAGTTTCGCTTTCACAACGAAAACACACAGCGTCTCCACGCCATGGCGGCGGCAGCAGCAACAATGCTACAGCGAGAATCGAAGGTATGCATTGTGTAAACATTTGGGTTGTGTTATGCATATCTTCCCACACAGTGACGTAGACCTGCAGGGGCGTGTTTAAACGACGCGTTTTAGGGAGGACTGGACAAGTCTTAACTTTTCATAAAGAATATCTCTTTGGGTTTGAGACTTTAGTCTTTGTAACTTTAGGGAACCTATCTATTCACAAACAGCTTGTAACACTTTAAAGAGAAAGGAAAACTTGAATCGCGTCCCCTTTAAAAATAATAATAATAATCACTTCACTTGTGAGAACCATTGTTGGGTGTTGTTTTCTTAATGGCCCAATTATCAGCAAACCCAATATTAAAGAATTAAATAGAAGCGTGTGAATATTGCAGAAACATCCCTTATGAGCTGTAAAATAACTGTAATGCGTCACATGGCTTGTTTCTATAATAAATGTATAAATATGACAACACATATGTGTCCAACTGTGACTGCAGTGATGGTCTGGTCAAGTTTGAGGCTCTCTACAGATATAAATGTGCAGGCCTGTGGAATTTTGTGACCTCTCTGAAGTGGAAGTGGAAGGATACAGGGCTGTGGAATTCTGGGGGTGCTGTGAACAGCTCTAGGCGTAGGTGGGGGTTGTGGATTGGAAAACACAGCTCAACACAGGCCAGAGCATGCCACACATAACCCACATGAAGAGGAACATGAAGTTACACAACACCACACACAGATCTGAGAGGACACGCCCCCTCACCCACCCCCTAGCAACAGTATGTTTATGATATAAATAAAGAATAAAATACAGAGGGAATGTAGTCTCAACACAAAGGGGACGACTGTGAATCTTCATTATAAAGTTGTTCCGCTATATATGTGTGTGTGTGTGTGTGTGTGTGTGTGTACCTTCAGTATAGAGTTGTCCTGACGAGTGTTTTTGGTGTTGTACCCCTCCAATAAACAACGCCGTGTGGTGCTTCCTGAACCGGCAAACTCAGCCAAGTTTAAATCAGCAAAGCCAAGCTGTGACACACACACAAACACACACATCGTATCAGAGCCAGTGATCTGATAGGAATAAAATAAAGCTTCATGATCTATGGATGAACTGAGCTTACCTTTGCAAACGTCTTCCCACCTTTGAGCTCCTTCATAAAATAATTCATTAATAAATAAAGTTAAAACCTCACCCAATCCAACACCGTTTGCACAGATACACACTCAAATGTTTCTGCTTAGAGCAGAATTTAAGAATAAGAATGCTACATCATACCTTTCTTACAGACACCCGAAAAACACATGGATCCAACACCCCTGTCCCTGCATTAGCACTCATCTTGCATAAAAAGGATAATTTTTTCTTCCATTTAACACAATTCACCAGAACTGGCTCTCTGCAGAAGAAAGCACAAAAATATAGTGTAGACAGACAATACAAACAGACAGCTAGATAAAATGACAGAATGATTGACAGTTAAGTTAGACAGAAAGATAGAATAACAGGCAGACTGATAGATAGATAGATAGATAGATAGATAGATAGATAGATAGATAGATAGATAGATAGATAGATAGATAGATAGATAGATAGATAGATAGATAGATATGCACAACTATTACAATAAAAAGTTTAAATAAAAAGACATGAGTTTCGCAGATATAAAAAGTATTGGTGAAAATAGTAGCTATTTACCGTTTTTGCCCCAATACACAAGAACATTTCTACAAGCTCTATTATTACTGCTGTGTTATTAGGGAAAGTGATTTAGTCAAGGCATTTGTCAAAGGAGATTTGATTGAGAAGGTAAATTACAGTGTCTACTCTACAATGAGAGGATTAGTAATAGTTTGTTACACTATCTGTGACGTCATGTTTGCTCTGGTTGCAAACGACTGTGGATTCTGTAATGGATATTTCTGAATACTGCTTCCCACAGAAGTTTTATTTTTCTGCTTTTGTCCGTGTCTGTGGTGTACCGCTCTCTCATTCAAAAGACTCTTCCCTCGTTCATCCTGAAAATCCAGTAACACTAATGCCAAGTACACCTTCGTCTGTGACGTTCATGAGGAGGAACTTCTGGCATCTGTTAATTCAGAATGTAACCGTTTTGTAAAATGCACTGTTGTCACAGCAAGTCCAGTCTTGACGGTTAGAGGAAGAAATGTATTAGCTAATCAGACACAGCTCACTTTTGCCGACCTGTTGAGTTCCCTGTAGAGCACTGCCTCTCTCATTCAACCCCCTTGGCTAAATACACGTTCCTCTTCCTTTTAATGAAACGATCTGAACTGTTTCGTAAAACGTCTCGAGGTTAATTGAATCAAAAGTTAAGATGACAACACGTGAACATTAAAAGCTTCTAATCAGCTTTAATTCATTCAAAACTAATCAGGCAAGCTACTGTTAATAAATCACTTATTGCAAGATTAAAAAGGTTTGATGTTCCTTATCACTCGTAATGCAATATATTCAGCCACAGAAACAAATGTATTATTTAGCATTACTTCATATTGACACCTGAGCATTAATTTTAAAAGACCCCCCCCCCCCCCCCCTTCTCTCAATCACACACACACACTCTACTTAAAATAATAAAATAAAACAATACAATATACAGGATGAATATTGTTTTACCTTGAGGACTCGTCTGAAAAGCCTCCGTCCGTTAGTCGAACCTTGCAGAACAGAACTCCATTCACGTATGGGACAGATGACAGCTCCTCCAGCTCCACATCTACTTTAAACTTAAACCTCTTCTTTTTCATCATGATGAATGCCATTGATCGAATATGTGAAGGACGACAAATTTGCTGTTGTACTCCACGAAAGGGATTTCAGGAGAAGAACCCAAACGCTCTGACGCGCCTCAGCGTCGTTTGAGTCGCCGCGCGTGCGGGACGCTAGTCTTTTAAACGCTGCTGTGTCAACTGAGTTGAACTGACAACTGACGACATTTTAAAATAAAAGTCCATCCAAAATATTTTCGGATATGATATTTCATGCTCACAATAAGGCAGAATAAAACATATCATTATTTATTTGTGTGAATGAATTATATGTATTTTATGTAGCAATGAATCTATAGGAATTTATTTATTTATTTACTATTTTTATGGTTTTTATGACCCGTGTCAAAAAAAAAAAACACCTAGTCCAAATGGAGGATGTAAATCAGTGTAAGCTGTATAACGGTATAGCAGAATACTTATAAAAATGCAAAGATATCGGTTGTCACTCTGTATAACACAATAATATGTATTTTAGGCTTTATAGGATATATTATAAATTGCTTATTTTTATAGGATTTCTGAACGCATGATTTCAGTTTTAAAACTACAAAGTATATTTTATATAGCATGGACTCATATTCTATCACTATAATAAACGCATTTATAACATGCAAAACAATTTCCATAGAATATTATAATTCTATTAGAATATATGCCTAAGAATATTTATATTTATTACTGCACGTATAAATTGGAAGTATATTTTTGTATACATTTATTTAGCACTTTATATTATACTGTGTATGTCAACCCAAAGAGGGTTTTTGTGAAAATCTTGAAGTAAAATCAGTTTCTTCCAATAATAATAATAATAATAATAATAATAATAATAATAATAATAATAATAATAATAATAATAATGAAAGTCGGGCAAGTGGTCTTGGAGAGCCCCTACTGGTCGATGCTGTAACATCACGTTCATAAGCATCTTTTTTTTCGCCTCCATAAACTCTGCTTTATCCTTATTTTTACCCAGTGTTTCTGTAGACAGGTAAGCAAAAATAATTTTAGGGCAGGGCTATAATTCATGACTTTTAATCTTTGTTCTCTAATGTGGGACGGGAACATAATGGAAATATACATTTTAAAGAAATAATATAATATAGTTGATCACATGACGTAAAAGGTTAAGGAAAAGTTAATGTTGATACTGTAGTTTATTGGAATAGACTGTAGACAGCCTATTTTATCTAACTGAATTGATTCTTAATAACTCCACCATTACAACATAAATAATATAAAACATATAAACTAAAGTACAACACAACATAATAATATAGCCTAGTACAATTAAGCAAAATACATAATGTAAATACAGCTTAAAACATTATGTACAATGCTGCGTGGAGTATGATGAAAAGACTATATAAGATATACAAATGGAGATTGCATGAATGGCATTTCATTATTAGCAAACAGATGAAGTATGCTGTATTATACAGGATTTATTGCTGTGCACTGATTCAACATAACTTAAAACTTTATTGATTGCTAAATCACCGATCCAGTTGAGAGGTAGTGAGCAAACAAACAGTCCAGCAGAGGGAGACAACTCATTATGAAAGCATACTATTCTGTGAACAGCGATTACAGCGTCGCAATGAGACATTAGTTCTATTTTTTAAATAAAAGACAATAAAATCAAATAATATCTTTAAAAATTGTCAATTTGGTTTTTAAATAACTAATACATTTGACATAAATATTTGCATTATTCAGTACAGTGTATGGTGCAACATTAAAACGATAGCGGGAGCGATTAAACCTGTAAGAACGAAAATGACTTCAGTCTAACTGCTTTTAAAAACTTTTATAACCAATCGCAATCACCAACAAATAATTACAACAATTTATAAGCCAATCAGAAGCGCCGTTACAGGAGCATGCCCCATCTTCCGCAACAGCCTCGTTAGCGCAGTAGGTAGCGCGTCAGTCTCATAATCTGAAGGTCGTGAGTTCGATCCTCACACGGGGCAGATGTGTTTTATCATGATTTCAGCCTCATCTAATCGTCATGGACCACTCGGACTGTAAATGCCAATACTATGCAAGTTGCAGTCGAACGCTGCAGTGTATGCCAGTGAATTAAGCTGCGAAAAAATACAGCAAAACACTTTTTATTTTATTTGCATTTAAAATATATGTAAACTAGTTTGTATCGATTTACTTTATCTATTACTAGTAATTGTATAAGCTTTGTAAATGCTTGCAGTCATGACATTAAAACTTTGACTGAGAGAGAGAGAGAGAGAGAGAGAGATTTCTGAATGATTCCACAAGCTGAATGAATTCAGTGACACTCTCAGTGAACGGTACGTAGCGGCTTTTTCCCTTCTCGGTTTGAGAAGGAAAGTAGGATTTACTAAAGCCGATGCAGCATGTGAAAGTCTAACACATCCGACTTTCTACTCCTTTCTTTTTTACACATCGTGTAGTCTGTCTCTGATCATAAGCAATTCCACCGCACTGATTTCTCCTCTGAAATGCCGTAATGCCACGCGTGAATGTTAGCTGGATTATTACGGTGCTCATGGTGGAGCTCGCGACGCTGTCTGCAGCGCACGCTCACAGCTGTCACGAGGTGAAAACGGCGTTTCAGGTGCGTCAGATCGGCCAGCTGAAATGGGTGCCGGAAACACCTGCTACAGGTGAGTGTGAACGCAGTGTGCAACCGTTGGTCATTTTGGTGAAGAGCGGTTTTGTCGTTCGACTGTGACCTAAACCGAAACGTGTCTTTATATGTTTACTATTGATACTGAATTTTGAATATTTCCCAGGGTAAAAAGAAATGCCTGCAAACTCTGATAATTTCATCTGTTTGTATCGTAAAGTCATTGGTCCTTTTTGGATCTTTTTTATTTTCCTCGTAACATGGAGTTGTCGAAGTCTTATTATCTGTTAATTAGGTGTTTTGGATGAAACTAGGCCTATATTAAGATGGAAAATATTTTTATTGTGGTGCTGCAGTCAGCTGCTGTGGTTGCTATATTATTTCGTAGCATGTTTTTAGGGTATCCTTTATTGGAATAGTTAACTCAAATATAAAAATTAATTGAAAATGTACTCGCCCTCAGGGCATCCAAGATGTAGATGAGTTTGAATCTTCATCGGAACAGGTTTGGAGACATTTAGAAAGACATCACTTGCTTGCTCACCAATGGATCCTCTGCAGTGAATGGGTGCCGTCAGAATTTTTTCATAACAATAATCCACAACACGACTCTAGGCCGTTTATTGAAGTCTCATGAAGTGAAAATCTGCTTTGTTAAAAACAGATCCATCAAGACATTTTTAACTTAGAAACATTTCTTCAGGCTAAAATATGAGTCCTCTGTTTTATAATATTGCTTTCTATTGAGCACAAAAATGATTTCGTAATCAAGTGCTATTAAACCACAAAGAAGAACCTTCAAAGTAACTATAACTCAAAGGTTGTGTCCGAATCATTATTTTAGCAGCCCTGCCCAGGGACTCGTCCATTTCTGGCTGTCAGGTCGTCCAGGCAACTGAAATTCCAGTGTTACATGTGCATCCTAAAAATTCCCACAGTGTGCTGTTAAAACCATCAGCTGCTCACTATATTAACTTACTGGAAATGTTGTCATGTCTCAGCATGTTAGGCACTGTACTTTTAACAGCTGAAATGAAGATGCATAATTAACAAATCATCGGTTGTGAAGTATGCATATTAATATCGATTGAATGTAATTCCTAATAGTATGTAGAGTCAAGTTGTCAAAATATATGAAATAATCAGTAAACTCATCAGCTTACCAATTATTACTGAAATTCAAGTGTACATTATTATTTTGTTGCTTCTCTCAGGAAAATGTAATGTAATTAGCTTTAATTTAATATTGGTTTTAAAAGTTAATTGACTGAATGTTGTTGTTTTTTATTTGTATTTTTTATAAACAAAGTTTGCGTGAATGCCAGTATGTGCTATAAGGCTCTGGACTTATGCACTGTAAATAATATGTCTTGGTAAACTTCAGACAAGGGTCGTGTCAGGTTAAGGGAATCAGTGTTGACAGATGTATTCAGCCAGCTGGTTTGACGCATGACTCGGCTAACAGGAGTGAGTCCTCCTGGAATGACACCGGCCCAGCTATATATCTATCTGTCATTTTATCGTTCTATCCATTGTTCTATCTGTTGATCAGCCAGTCTATCATTGTGTCTGTTCATCATTCCATTAATCTGTCTATCGTTTTATCATTCCGTCTATTGTTGTATCTTTCTAGAGTTTTATTGTTCTATTGTTTTATCGTACTATCTATTGTCATATCTATTGCTCTATCATTCTGTTCATCATTATTCATCATTATTTCAATTGACCCAATTGGTTTTGTCTGTTGTTCTGTCATTTTATCTATAATTTTACATATTTTATCCATTGCCCTGTTCAGTTTGTTTTTCTATCATTTGTCCATTTTAAAGACTTTTGAAACTTTTTTTTTTCTTCAAGAAGAAAACTTGGGTATTCATTTAAAAAAAAATATTTGATTTTCTGATCATTTTAATTCAGTAAGATCACCTAATGTACTGGCAAAACTAAGTGGTGAAACTAAACTAACATTTGTCAGACATGGTGTGTGAAACCCATATTTTTTGGCTGAGACAGAGATATTTCTAGTTGTGTTACAGGCTTCTCCTCTTGGAGTCTTGAAGAGCTATAGTGGGATTTCATGTGTTTTATGATGGTGCTTATTTGGGTTCCTAAAAGCGGAATGCTGAGTTGTTTTGTTGGTGAGCTATAAACTTATTTTGGGTATAAATTTACATGAAGAATTCAGAGCATGCAGAAGAGTTTTGATGAGCCTGGTCTCTCAGTAGAACCCCTGTGCACTCTGGTACGATTTCTCCTGTTTATTTGACTGAATACTGATATGTAGACTTGGCATAAAAATCATTCCTCTGGGAACCAAGACCATACCACAGCAAAACCATAATTACTATCTCAGGTTAGTGTGGTTTTGCTTTCCTCCTAAGATCATTAGACTCATTAGAAAGTTTAAAGAAAGCCAATGGTAAAAAAAAAAAGTTCTAAAATGGAATTTTAATTTGACCAATTTCTCCTGTGAGCAAAGTCTAGCAGAGGATGGGTCACCCAAAAATGCAAATTATGTCATCATTTACTCACCCTCATGTTGTTCCAAACTTGAATGACTTTTCTTCAGTGGAACACAGAATAATATATTTTCAAGAATGCTGGGGTCCAAATAACATTGGGTCCCTTTGGCATTCATTGTATGGACAGAATAGACATTTTTCAGATGTCAGGTTTAAAAGAGCTTGAGGGTGACTAAATTGTGCAGTTATGCAGCATATTAGACTGTGCCAGGTTTGAGGAAAAATGCTCACACAGCTTAGGGATGAGTTCATTATCATCAAGCACTAACCTGATAACTGAGAGCTGTTCTTGTATCAGCAGTTAAGCGCAGGACACAATCTGTTTATTTGCTTCAACGACTTGGCGCAATTTTGGCTGAGACAGCAGACAAAACCAAAGCAGCTGAAAATGGTAGGCTTATGTAATGTGTTCTTGATAAAATGAGCCCTTTTGCATTGATTTTAGAATAGTTTCATCAGGTGTATTTAGTTGTTGGAGCACCAGTCCTGTTTTCAGAACAGCAGAGAGCAGATTGTGTGCAGTGAACATGCTTCAGCTGCAGGCATAGCACTCCGCTCCTTTAGTGACAGCTGATGGGCATTGAGCAGCGAGATAGAAGCCCAGTCGGCTTGCAAGACAGCAGCCACAGACAACAAGAGGCTTTGAGCAAGAGTCCGGAATCTCCGACACGTCAGAATGTTTCCAAACACTATCACTATGGGTAGAAACTCAAGACATCTTATAATAGTAACCGCTATAGTAATCTATCTATCTATCTATCTATCTATCTATCTATCTATCTATCTATCTATCTATCTATCTATCTATCTATCTATCTATCTATCTATCTATCTATCTATCTATCTATCTATCTATCTATCTATCAGTCTGTCTGCCTATCTATTATTCTAGTACTTTCTTCTCTTTATCATCTTGTTTATTTTTGGACGTTCTGTCATTTTATTGTTTGTCCTATAAATCTATTGTTTTATTGCCTTCTATCGTTTTATCGTCTACTATTTGTTTGCTGTTCTGTTGTTTTATAATTTTCTATGGTTTTATCATCCTACTGATAGTTTCCATCCATCCATCCCAGTTGTTTTAATGTCCTTTTTATTGTTGACTGTTGTATCTTTCTTTTCTTTTTTTTGCATGGCTTATGTGAGCAGTTTGTTGCTCAGTGAGGAGGTCTTAATGTTGCAGAGGGTTCAAATCTGGGGTTGCTCCGTTTCCACAGAAGTGCTGAGAGGATATGAGGGCATGAGACTCTCTGTTCTCAGATCAGATGCCAAGCAAAGCAGCCGCTAGAATCTCCACCTCTGCGGGATCTCTTTCAGAAAAGGCTGCGTTGATAACTAATTTCATGAGTCTTTGTGAGACTGAGCAGCATGGATATTTGAAAGAGATTTTATGGGACACTGTTTCAGTTTGTTAATAAATGAAAATAAAATGTATTTTTTTTACAGATTCCTAAAATATTTTTTTTCTCTTTATCATGGTAGGTGGTCTAGTAAAAGTGTTAAGCACAAACAGTGCTTACTTGCAAAACAGTACATTTGAACACTAAAAAAAGAAAGAAAAAAAATTAGTAAAAAATAATTTAGGGCAGCTGTGGTGTGTGTGTGTGTGTATATATATATATATATATATATATATATATATATATATATATATATATTAGACCCTTATAGGCATAATGCTTTACTTTAAATTATCCTTTAAATAGAGGAAGAGTTATTTATGATTCTTTTAATGAAATGAAGTCTGAAGATCCTACCATTAAATCTTAATGCCTAATTAATCAATATTGGATTTCCAGCCATTCTGTTGGGTAAAAACTCCTTTAGTTAATTAAGTTTCAGAGGCCTCTATCTGTTTCTGGAGGTCAAGCCATCCATACGGAGGGTTGTGTGCTGAAGTGGTTATTGTCAGTTACAGCACAAGGTGAAGATTGTTTTCCACGTGAAGACAGACAACCATTGCTTCCTGTGAGCCATAGTTATTTACAGCAGTCTCCTGTATTGTTTTATCGTTAGCTGAATGGATTTTAATTTTATAAAATAATGTTTATAAATGAAGGTATACTTAATACTTTTTTAATTTAAATTTGGTTTAATAATAATAATTATTTTGTATTTTTTATGTCATTTAACATGTTCTATCTCCAGAAACTAAATGTGACCAGAATGTAAACAGCAAAGCCACTTAGCTTTAACTAGCCTCACTGTTTAGAATCCCCACCACTTATTTTTAAATGCTTGTGTGGAAAATCAAATGCTTTTTTGATGGGATCTCTTAAGGTAAATGCTGCTCTGTGAGGAAAGGTATAGAACAACCTGTGCATTCATATTCAGTCTCTGGCATGAGAAAAAAGACGAAACGACTGCATATTAACTACTCTTCTTCAGACTTCAACACCTGCAGACCCTCCTATTAGTCTCTCTGCCTTCAGCAAAACTCCACTTTAGTACAACCAGAACCCTGTAAATTAATGCCAAAGCATACTGTTTATGTATTGTGAATACAAATTTTAGCTGAACCATGGCCATTTTCCTTAAGTTGTTTCAGATACATCTAATACCAGAGTCTTGCCTTATACAGCTTTACCTTTTTTTTTTGTTCATGTTTTTTGGTTGTAATGTAGGTGTAGCAATACCAGACATTCAGCCATTAGCTGGGCTATTTTTTTTCTAGAAAGTCCCTCATTAACAGTACCAGTTCAGTCTGTCTAGCTCAGTTCTGAGTCCCAGGAAGAACCGATTTCAGTCTCCCCTGATCTTCCTGATGCTATCGTACACTTGGAGGTGCTGTTAGAATTTTCTTCATTCCTCTCTCATCTACAGCTTTGCAGAGTACTACAATGGAGAGCCCAAATTAGGATCCACTTTAGTTCATAGAGATTTGATATATCCTCTTACTTTTCCACAGAAGCCAGATATAGCTTACAAATGTTACTTTTATTTAAAACTACATGGAGGTGTATTTCTCACAAACATTCTTCTGGGTGGTTTGGACTTCAAGTGTTAACCAAGTGTGTGCCTTTAACTGAGAGCTTGTAAGTTCAAACCCTAAGGCAACATCCTTTAGCATCCACTGCACCATTGAGAAAGCACTTATGCAATACGGCTCAACCATAAAAATGGCAGAGGGCCAGTGTGAGACCGTTTTATGCCAGTACTGCTCTGCAAATAGAAAAGTTACATTTACTATGTAGGTTTTGCCAACTATAATGTTTGAAATGTTTTATTTTTAATGTCTTGTGTACTATATTGTTGCCAGAAATTACAGGTCATGATTTCTAGTTGGCTAAAATAGATGAGGTTTTGGAAACTTTTCTGAAATAAGGTGTGATTGTCTTGAAAGCATGAATGAAAAAAAAAAAAAGGTTGGAAACGACACACCATTCAGTAATGTTTTGATTTGCATGAATATGTTTTCTGCCAAGTTACATTGTGACTTTATAATTTCCAGCTTGCTAATTTCACAACCTTTAACCCTTTCCTCACCAACGTTTTTTAAATATTGTCAGCCACCACCAGCATATTTGATCACTTTCACAAAACTTTCATGGCCCCCAGAATATTCTGTTGACAAAAGAAAGAACAGAGCCTCAGCTATTAAACAAAAAAAACCTGTTTTATTCTAGCTTTGCGCATTCTTTTTTCATGTAAGTTTCATAAAACTATTTTTTTCAAGAAGTTTAGAAATTGTGTTTTTGCCAAAGACTGCATCTAGATTGAATTCAGAACGATGATCAAAACTGACAGAGTAGATCGCTTTCATCAACACCCCCAAAGCTTGTACAGTCCTATACCACTTCCTCAGTCATCATTTAATTTGGTTATGTTAGTCAGTTTTGATATACAAGTTGTTTAAATGTTTAATGATTGCGTTATTGCATCTGCTTATGTATACACAATTGATTGTTTCTGCTTCTTCTCCTGTGTTTGATCCAGATGTTCAGTATAATCCCCTACTGTATAACAGTGAAGCCCAGAAATTTCAATCAAGGACGGGGAAACATTGCAAGTATGGTCGAAATTTTGAAATGGATGTTTTTAATTATTAAAATATTAAAAGTGGACCAAAAGTTCATATTAAAGATATTCTCAGACTTTAGCGCCCATGTGCCTGTGGTTGCTCAGTCTTTTGAATCTGATTCAAGAATCCGTGGTATGTTTTAAGAGCCAGGTCAAGGTTGGAATATATCTGCCATGTTTGAACTGCTGAGGTCAGGTAAGGCTATTCCTGCTGTTTTGACCCAACTCCGAGTACCAAAGTTTGGAGTTCTAGGAACCGAACCGGTGTATATTTGAGATGTGTTTGCATTTGTGCTCTAAATTATTCACATTGTAGTGATTTGGAGGTATTTGTGTGTCCAAAACTGAAGGCCTTATGCCTTGTGCATTGACCCAAGTGGTCAGTTTGACCGATGCATTTTTTGGTTATCGAAGATCCTGTTTGGCCTCACCATAGATTTGACTTCAACTTAACTTGAAGTTCTGTATTAGTGCCTTGAAATCCCTTTGAGGTTCATAACGTCTGCGTTTCCTTCTGATTTCATCCTAATGCATCAGCTTTTCACTCTCTTACTGTGGGTGCTATTGCCAGCCAAACAGCGGAGCAGCATGCATGTGGCTTTGAGAAATGCAGGTGTGTTGTCCAGGTCTTTTGAGAGACGTTTTCTTTCAACATAGTCCCTCCCAAAAACAGCACCTCAGTTGTGGGTAAATATTCTGCTGGATCCAGCATATGCCAGCACTTCAAAGCACCGAAAGCTTCCTGAGAAGAACCTCGGGAGACCAAGAGGTTAAATCCAGTTGGGCTGCCGTCTACTTTAATGACTTTCTTTTCCCATTAAGTTGCTTCTGCACTTCAAGCATCAGGAAATGTCCTAACCTAAATAAGCCATAACATTTTCAGTCCTCACTGAAGATGTCGTGTTTGGGTTCCGGACATCTCATTCTGGTTGACCTGTAAAGTGGGAATTTTGAGCATGGCCCCAGGGTTACTGGTGGTCATTGTGATATTGCAAATGCAAACTGAATAAAGACTTAATCCGACCAATCACATTAATCCTTTTTTGTCACCCGAGGGTGATTATGGGATCAGGTTGGCTAAGTTTGAACTCCAGACAGGAGGAAGAATAAGGAAGTGTCTACTCGGGCAGAACCACAGACACCTGCTGGGGTCCTAATTCACTTGCCAGGGGCTGAATTCATTCCATCGTGTCTTAATTAAGACTTGAAGAGAGAATGATGCAAGAGATAGTTTCAGATAGTCTTCTGAGCAAGGGATTTTCAAACTTTTTGAATGTTAAGGAATGTTCCCCTTTTCCTAAAATAAAAAGGCAGCTACATGTATATATTTGCTTGTATAAAAGCAATTTATAACATGTGAGTATAAAAATATTAAAAGTGGTATTATAATTGTTTGCATAGTTGACTCTAACATTGTCATTCTACTATATAACAGTTAATTAAAAATCTAAATATTTGTATAATAAAATTATATACATTTACATTACATTTAGTAATTTAGCAGACACTTTTATCCAGTGTGACTTACAAATGAGAATAATGGAAGAAATCAAAATCAACAAGAGAGCAATGATATGCAAGTGCTATAACAAACATCCGTTAGCCGCAATACACAGTCTTTTTTTATTTTTATTATTGTGTTCAGTTTTTTTTTTTTTTTTTTTTTTTGTCAGAAACAGTTGAACCTGAATTTTATACGTTGATCGTAGAATGTATCGCAGCAGACTTGAAATAAAATATCCAGTGAGTGGCACTAAAATCTTATTGCTGTGTTGTGTTTGAATATATACCACTTACACTAACAACTGAGTTAAACATGCTTTTGCTGAAGCAACCATGCCATTCTACCTTGCTTGTATAAGTCTTTTTACTGTTTTCTTATGATTTGTTTTCCACTGAACTCGTGCTAGAGTGCTGTACTAGGTGAGCTCATGAGCAAGTTTACCATTTTAGAAAAGCATACTTATAAAGATGGCTATGTGATGCTAACATCATATTTAGTTTGCAAATGCACCATGGTAAAAGCATTGTGAGGTCATGACATAGTTGTGCAAGGAACTGTGTGAAAATAATTAATTGACATTCTGCCCCGTAATCAAAATTTGTGTTAGGAGGAGTAAAAGTTGTTGGTGTGTAATTATAGCCGGAAACTGCAGTGAACTGTATGTTCAGGTGGTGTTTTTAATTAATTAATTAATGTATTTATTTTTGTAAAAATGTACCAATCACATTACCAATCAGCCTATGTTCGGAAGGAGCGCAGCATGTATCCAAACACAGTGTAAACTGAAGGCTGTTTTAACAGTTAAAAATGGCTATAATAACATTTTCCCACCAGCAAAGATCTAAGCGACAGCTTTTTAAACTTTAAATATAATTTAATTAGCTATGGAAACCATCAGTGAATATTTCACATAATTTTTATATTGTTGTGAATAATGAGTGACACAATGAATTGGAATATTTCAGAATGCACCATTAAGTGTCTTTCCCATTTCAGAAAGTTTTCTTGGAAGCCGTTTTGGAATATTTTCAGTGGGAGATTCACATACCATTATTTCACTTGTGTGTTAAAATACAGCTTATTTAGAAGATGCTTGTGTTTGTATTTATGTACATACTGTAGTTAACTCAGACTATTGGAAATACAAGGTATTTTGAGAGTAGGGATATTGATCATACAAAGTTCACATGCCCACACAAGGCCTCGGCTGGTGAGGGCATGGGGTTGAATGCAGCTTGAACTGACTTCAGTCTTCTAGTACCCAAAGCACCTGGTGCATCCTGGATAATTAAGTTGCAGCTATGAAGAGAGTGCAGGAGCTTTCTGAGGATCAGGTTTCATTATGCTATTTTCTTGACCCCCGTGATCTCTGCAGTGTTGGAGGCTGAGCATCAGTAACACTCAACCGTTAAATGAATAGTTGCCTGAATGCATGTGAATGGTGATACTGGTGCAGGTTTCATTTGGTTTTATTCTGTCATTAATGTTATTTGTTCAACTTCTGTCTAACAAATGCTTTTTTTCTCTCTCATTGTAGATGTGGACCTGTCAATATGCAAGCATGCTGGGCCGTCATGCTGTACGCGAAGAATGGAAGAGAGCTACAGAGCAGCGGTCCTGAGAGACACCACCCAGAACATCAGATCATACAGCTATGAGCTGAAATATCTAATTTCTGAGCATGCTGCCGCCTTCCAGGGTACACGGATGCATGCATGGATGAGGGATGAATGGTTAAGATAAGTGAAATGGATGGATAGAGGAATGGACTGTTGGATAAATGGATGAGTTTATACAGATAAAGCAACGTAAGCTCATTGGAAAGAATGCCTCTGCCAGTAATTTTTATAGAACTCCAAAAATGTACCCATACAAACAATTCAGTACAGTTTCCAGCTGAAATGACCACTAGTAGTAGTAACTACTTATATTTATTTTCAATCAAATTCTGATTATGGGGCAGATTAATTGCTAATTAAGACTTATTATTTCTCCTTGATTATAACCTTTTAACATGCACGATTTGTAATTTAATACATTTTGACATTTGCTTTGACTTTTTTTCTTACGCAGTTGCTCCGGAACTTACCTGGTATAGCATTGCACTTGTCTCAGTCATGATAAAAGAGAGCAAAAACCTCAAGCAAAATAAAATGGCATGATCACTTGAGTATATGCATGTAGGCCATGTTTAGAGTCAATGATAATAAAACTACATTAACGTTCATCTGCTTCTAATGCTTTCATCACCACTTATGGGACATTTCATTTTGAAACGCAATGTAACACAATTTTGACAAAATGCCGCCACTGGCAGAGCTTGGCTGTTTCTATGTATCTGTCTTTGTTGCCTATAGTTTGACTTGTTTAATTGTTAGAAATGACATAGTGTTTTTTTTTTCTACTTCAGTGTGTTTTGGCATCGTCTGATTGGTAGAGCTGCTTTATCTTTAGTTTCATCTTTGGCGCTAGTTGCCCTTGAACAGGAAGCATCTTCTCATCGTCTTGATTAAAGCCCCAGATGTGTTTTTTAAGGAAAGTATTAAGTAGCTGCAAACATTCAGAAGCATTTAGTCTTAATTATGTTAGATTCTGTTCTATGAAGTCTAGTTATATGAGGTTTGGTTGGGTTTTACTGCATTACTTCACTGCAAGGGGAATTTAGAGTACTTGCCCAGACTCTCATGAGTGTCGAACCCAGTGGCCAAACCATAATCGGCGGTGGAGCTTTAAAGAATCTCAGTTGTATGCAGCCTTGTATATGTGTGTGTGTTTTGGCAGAGAGCACTGTTTTTTATTAAGGATTCTGTCAGTTCATTCATGAGTATCAAGCCTTGGTTTGAATGAATGAGCTCTCACATACACTATTTGAGTCCTGTGCTCACGATACACTCATTTTAACACGATCTGCGGCCACAGACATTGCCACACATACTGCATCTCACAAACAGGCTTCAAACCGCATGCATAGTTTTCGGTTATGCTGTTAAATCATGCCTTTGTCTTCTCCAGAATGTTTCTTGAGGCATTCACAAGACAACGCAGATTGTTCATTGCATTCCAGTAAAGTGCTTCTAATGTTTGTGTCTCAGACGTGGAGATATGCGCAGAATGTTTCACGTCGACAGTACACATGCAGTAATCAGGAATGTTTAAACATTAGAGCCTGATTGCCTTTTACGGCTGCTGCTGGTGTGTGTGTGTGTGTGTGTGTGTTTTGAAATCTATAGTCTTTGTAGTGATTTATAGATTCTCAACCATTGTTCTTGAGTTTAGTGAGGTTGATTGGTTGTGCCTAATATTAGTAAAATCACATTAAAGGGGGGGTGAAATGCTATTTCATGCATACTGAGTTTTTTTACACTGTTAAAGAGTTGGATTCCCATGCTAAACATGGACAAAGTTTCAAAATTAAGTTGTACGTTTGAAGAAGTATTTTTGTTCCAAAAATACTCCTTCCGGTTTGTCACAAGTTTCGTAAAGTTTTTTTCAAGTATGGCTCTGTGTGACGTTAGATGGTGTGGAATTTCCTTATATGGGTCCTAAGGGCACTTCTGCCGGAAGAACGCGCGTGCGCCCGTAGAGCAGACAGAGCAGAGCAGAGACAATCACTGACCAGAGTGAGAGACCGAAATGTCACCAAAGCACAGCAGACCAAAAAAAACAAAAAAAAAAACAGCATTAAGGGACCAGTGGATGGAGTTTTTTTCACAGAGCATCAACGGATTTGTGCAAGTATTTTTGTTTGTTCCCTGCATTTCGAAGATGCTTGTTTTACAAACAAGGCCCAGTTTGATGCCGGATTTGCGTATCGTTTATTTCTTAAGGATGATGCAGTTCCAACGAAAAAGGGTCACGATCGTGTGTTGGAACCGCATGCGGTGAGTAAAACTGCTTCAAATATCTCTCTGTTGTTAACTTAGCTATCGGCGCGTAAGCACATCAAGTAAACAACATGCGATGTTGGCATCAAACTGCACTTCCCACATGTACAGCTTTAAAAAACAAACAAACAAAGAAAAAAAAATGACATAAAGTGGACTAAAGTGGTCATTTTCCAAAACCGCTAAGCAAATATATACAGTTTCAGTACATACCACATAGAGACACTGTAGTCGTTGCTGATGCTGCTCTTGTTAAATTTCAGCCTCTGGATCTGATTCTGGATAATAAATAAACGGCTGAATCTGACTGTTAGCTATGGTTTGTTTTGGATGTTTTTTCCTCACGGTAATGCCACAGCTTCCAGACGCTCTCAACACAAAGCTTACTCGCTCTTGTGATTCTTTAGCTCCGCCCACACGTCACGCCTCCAGCTGTTGGTGTTTTTGCGGGACAAATCGGTACAGACTATCTTTCTCTTATAAATATAATAAAACTAAAGACTTTTTGGAGATATGAAGGATGCAGTACTACTCTATAGGTACTCAAGATTAACAGGATATTGAGTGAAAATGAGCATTTATCCCCCCCTCAAGGACATTTAGAAATATTTTGAATGAGTGCTCTTGTGTGTGTGTGTGTGTCACACAGTTTAATCTGCTTTTAAACTGCACATTGTATAGAACCTGATAGGTCATTTCAGTGTTTAATGGTATATGATATTTAGTCAAAGATAGGGATACAATGAAGTAAAGGCAGAGTCAGGAGCAGCAGTCAGGCCTCTCCGTCTCCTCACTGGGGTTCATAATGACAGTGTGGCTAATTCTCTTTCTTCCCTTGTGTAAGTGCACGAGTGTGTGTTTCTGTGTCAGTATGTCCACCATTTTCCCTCGGAGATTTAAAAGAGGTAAAAAATAACAGATGTATGTTGCATAAAGGATTTAGATAAAGGAGAAGAGAGATGAAGAGAGACAAGACGAGAGCAGAATCCAGATGTTTACATGGTTCAGGAATGAAAATCGATGTGTGTTAAATTAAGTGGCGCTTTCAAGTAAGGTAAGTAATTACCTTGAATAGCAATTTCCTGTTAGTCTGAAGAATGTTTTGTTTCTTTGTCAGCAAACATTATTAACATTATTTACTTGCTCGTTAAATTTTACATGCTTTGTTTTTAGCTTTTAAAATTGTGCTAGCTGTGGATTTGAACTAATATGAAGATAAGATAGTGTCACAACTCAATTATTTTAAACTTTTTTTTTTCTTCTGAATAAAATGATTAAATAACAAAAAGATTGATACAAACAGTTTTTTTTTTTTTAAGCTAACACTTTTTTCTCAAAACAAAAAGCACGGGCTATGGGCCTACAGTGCTTTTAAAAATTTCATAGGACACTAAAGTGTGCTGTATTCATGAAAGGTGCCAGTAAAAACCTCATTACTGCTCAACAGTGACAGCAGACGCCTTCTTGGAAACCCTTCTCACTCGCTTATTCTCCTCCAGTCTTTCACTCTGTTTGGCCTTCATTCTCTCGGTTATTATTCGTCTTTCCCTTGTCTTCATCAACAATCGCATGACTCTTAAAGTCTCAGAGGAATCCCCCTCCTCTCATACATCCTCCTCCCAGGGATGATTTGGCCTTTTTAGAGGGTAGATTTATCTATTGACTAATTGAGCTTGCCATGTTACTTCCTTAGCTGGCCCTGGACCACAACTTGTGTCTCCTAAAGAGAAAAAGAAAAAGAAAAGGATTGAGAATGAGAGAGACAGTTTGGCCTGAACTGACAGACTGATCCAAACCCAATGTCTTATGTCAGCCGTGGGCTTGGGACAGGAAGTGATGCTCATACCGTACCTCTGAGCAAATCAGTGGTTTCAGCCTCACACGCAGTGCACCTGCAATGTCATTCCCATGGTAACAGTGGAATGGATGGATTCTAAACATCGCATCCAGCCCCTGCTGACCAGCTGTCATGCCGCACAGGACAGAATGATCACTTTTGTTGTTTAACAAAGGTTAGAGATTTAAAGTGACCCACTGTCTGCTCTCCTCTAAAGGAGGCACACTGAGCACTTAAGTGTACGAGTAGTGTGTTGGTCAGGGGGCGTCTGAGGAGAAAGGAGTGGTGTTATCCCTGGAGTGTCATTGAAGCCGCTTTTAGGTTGGAGTCTAGCTGTCTCATTATTAAGTTCATTATCTCAGCTTGAAACAGACAATCTGGGTGTTGATGGCACAGTGGATAAGACACATGCCTTGGGTGTGAGACCCGGGTTCGAATCCACTGTGAGACACCAATGTGTCCCTGAGCAAGACACTTAACCCCTGTTTGCTCCAGAGGCGTGCGATTTCTGAGATATATAGCAATTGTAAGTCGCTTTGGATAAAATCATCAGCTAAATGAATAATGTAACAACCGAACACACAATCCCAAACCCAATCATGCCTCAAACTCTCCACCCTCTCTCCTTTTCTCTTCCAACATCATTAGGCTGTTTTAATATTGGGAGGGTGAGACAGAAAAGGGATTGTGGTTTGATTCCTTTCCTACAGCATGGTGAACCTTTCATGAGAATGACCTGCCACTAATCATCACAGAACATGTTTGAGATGTCTGCACAGCTGGAACTAGAAGAAAGTGTTCAGTTGGAAGGGACAAGCATTTTTTATTTTGGAATTAAGGGATCATTAGTCCTCATTACTTTAGCGTTTCTGCCCTCTTTTGAGTTCATGTTCTTTTTATCTATTTTACTTTTTCCAGCTGAACAATCTGATATGTACTCCAGACCTGACCAGACTTTTCCCAGGGTTTATGCAAAGTGAAATTTTTGTATTATTGTCAGTCAATATTCATTATATCTTATGTATATATTCAATAACTATTAGTTGATAAAAAAAATAATATCAATTGATCAATTTGATTTTAATTTTTTTTTTACATATATATATATATATATATATATATATACGAACTGACCTGACCTGAACTGACCCCAAACATTTGAATGATAGTTTCCATTACATGAAGTTAAATTAATACATTAAGTATAGTGATAGTAAACAATTGAATAGTAGTATGGAGTGAGTTTTGATTCTTTATTACATGCGAGAAAATAAAAGATCTGAGAGAAAAAAAAAGTTTGAGAGAAAAAGTTATCACACTGATAGCAAAAAAACATTTCATGAGAGAAAAAAGAATATTTGAGAGAAAAAGTTTTCATGCCAATAGCAAAAAATAATTATATTTGAGACTAAAAAAAGTTTTGAGAGAAAGTATTTTCTCATAGAACATAAAAAAATATACATTTGAAATTTTTTTAATTATTTCTGAGAAAAAAAATCTCTCTCAAAATACTTTAAAAAAAACTCTCAAATATATATGTTTTGCTATCAGTGTGAAAATATTTTCTCCATAAAAAAAATGTTTCTCTCGAAACGCTTTTCTTTGCTCTTGATGCAATTTCTTGCTCTCGTGTCAGGATTTTGCTTTCACTGTGAGAATTGTGTCATGGGCGGGGCCACGTTCCTATTGGCCAGTCGGGTGAGCATCGTCTTGTCTTGGGAGTCGAACTGAATCATTACACCATTGTTCGGTTCACCTGCATAGAGGCCGCCTCTGCCTTATGGATAGTTAAGTTGAGCACGGACACTCCAACGTTTGGGCAAGATGATGACACACAGCTGGCTGAGCAAGTTCAGTATCACTTAAGATTAAACATTAAAAAATAGCACTCATATTCATGAATGAATGTGTATTATATTATTTGCTTGCTAATCGCTAGTAAAGCTAACCAGCCATCATGCTAGGTAAACTTGCAAACTCACCTGGTTTATACTATGTTTAAATCAAATGCCAAATTAATGTTTTGATTTAGATAGTTTCACGCCTTATTTAGTGAGTAGTGAGCAGTGATTGATATACCGTTTGAAAGTGTCCCACCTAGTTTTGTTTAAAATAGTCTTTGTATGGTTGTTGCACTACATGTTTAGCTACACTGCATGTATAGCTCACAAACTCAGCTACACGGGGCTTATTCTAAATATTTTTTACCATCTAGCCGAGGTCTAGAGCTGACAAGGTAAATTGCAGGTCTAGGACTAACTCTTACATTAGCAACCCACAAATATGTTTGTGCCTGTACTGTCTTGGTAATAATTTTTTCTTTTAAATCTTTCAAACGGTATATCAATCATTGTCTAACGTTAGCTAGTTGTAGGGTTGCCACCTTCCATGCATACTAACGTTAGTTGAAAGTTGTACGGGAGGTTGTATGAACAAGCAGTTACTCTTCAGGTGCTTTGAGGCTAGCAAGTGCAAAGGTAGAAACTAGCTCACTACTCACTAAATAAGGCGTGAAACTATCTAAATCAAAACATTAATTTGGCATTTGATTTAAACATAGTATAAACCAGGTGAGTTTGCAAGTTTACCTAGCATGATGGCTGGTTAGCTTTACTAGCGATTAGCAAGCAAATAATATAATACACATTCATTCATGAATATGAGTGCTATTTTTTAATGTTTAATCTTAAGTGATACTGAACTTGCTCAGCCAGCTGTGTGTCATCATCTTGCCCAAACGTTGGAGTGTCCGTGCTCAACTTAACTAGCCATAAGGCAGAGGCGGCATCTATGCAGGTGAACCGAACAATGGTGTAATGATTCAGTTCGACTCCCAAGACAAGACGATGCTCACCCGACTGGCCAATAGGAACGTGGCCCCGCCCATGACACAATTCTCACAGTGAAAGCAAAATCCTGACACGAGAGCAAGAAATTAAGAGCAAAGAAAAGCGTTTCGAGAGAAATATTTTTTTTATGGAGAAAATATTTTCACACTGATAGCAAAACATATATATTTGAGAGTTTTTTTTAAAGTATTTTGAGAGAGATTTTTTTTCTCAGAAATAATTAAAAAAATTTCAAATGTATATTTTTTTATGTTCTATGAGAAAATACTTTCTCTCAAAACTTTTTTTAGTCTCAAATATAATTATTTTTTGCTATTGGCATGAAAACTTTTTCTCTCAAATATTCTTTTTTCTCTCATGAAATGTTTTTTTGCTATCAGTGTGATAACTTTTTCTCTCAAACTTTTTTTTTTCTCTCAGATCTTTTATTTTCTCGCATGTAATAAAGAATCAAAACTCACTCCATAGTATAGACGTGACAAAATGTGGCTTTAAATTTCGGCATATTGTGTCTTATTTAAATATCATTGAACATCAATCTATCACTGGCCTAAGGCAATACATTTTTCAGTCAAATGTGTCTGATATAGGTTTAAAAATTTAGCATTTGCATTTCAAGCCTGAAGATTTTTTTTCTCAAGACAAAGGACACACATGCAAATAATTATTGGCAACACAAATATTTAGAATCCATAGTTTTCCAGAAACAATTTGCTTTTATACAGCAATTCACCACATTGTTGCTGGACTGCAGAGACTCTTGCTCAATCTAGACCAATTCAGAAGTGAATGATGATTGGGAAGCTTAGATCAGCACAGTGATTGACTCGATTTTAACTGAATCCTTCAGAGAGCTCTGTGTTTTCACATGTGCACACACACACACACACACACCGCATCTGGCATCTTAGGAATTGTTTGTTTTGGTGACTTTCCAAATAACGTGGAAGCCATTTTAATTGGCATTTAATGAGAGAGATATTGGTGAAATGTTCCTCTGCACCCTGCTCGTGTTTCCCTTCTGACAGCAAAGACGCTGCTGAGGGGAGGGGTTCTGGACAGGTGCTTGCATCTAGTTTGTCTCCTTATGTCTAGCATTACGTGCTTTTGATTTAACCTTCCGTACTCGCATATGTTTGTTTACAGAGCATTTTTCAACTCTTGTTAACAGTTAAATAATTTGGTCTTTCTGTTTCTTCTTAACTGTTTCTCAACATCATAGCTCTCCGTTCTTCAGCCTCTCATGCAGAAGTTGTATGTGGTAATCTTATATGTTCTGTCATCACAGCTGTTTTAGTCAGAGGACTGCGATGTACATATGTATTGTCACTAATTAAAATGGGATTTTAAAGCCCCCCTAGAGAGGTGATGAGCTCATATCTGTGTCTGACCCATATGAAACACAAGCCCTTGGCTGGATTATAGGGCTTTCTGGGGTGGAAGATGATCGACAGTCGATGGACTCCTGAACGCTCTGAATGATGACCGTGGTCACAGAGGAATACAGCATGTCCTTGTATGTAGGCTCTTGGCCGTGACAAAAGTGGGTCACTGTTGGTTATTAGGTTTTAAGGGACCAAACATGTAATTTTACAATTGAATCTAGTTAAAAATTATGAATTAGTTCATAATTGTTATATGTTTATTGGAAAACAACATCCACCTCTGTGGGTTGCGTGACACCAGGGAACATTTAACTATCCTTAAAAGTCTTTTATATCTTTCTATATCTATACACTATAATTTGTTCAGCTTTGCTCTGCAGACTGAATCTTTTAGCCAGCAGGCGGTGCGTTTAGGAAATTAGTCTTGGTCATTAAGTGGTTTAGATATCTCTAAAAGCCTTTTGTAGACCCTCTTAAGAGGCTATATAACATCCAGTTACATGGCTGTAAATCTTGCCCCATCTTGGCTCACTGGTGTCATTGCAACACTGCAGTTACCCAGCTCGCAAACCAGTTACGTACAGAGCATTGCTTTCCTCTGGAGCCCAGTGACAGGGAATAATCTGTCCATGGAATTGTGCACTCCTTTGTTTTTCTACAAACATTATTTTTGTTAACAGTGTTAACTCTTTTGGTTATCCGGATGTCATGTGCTTGCAAAAATTTTCATACGGTGTGGTTTATATTGTAGTATAATTATTAGTATGGTGGCATTCCGAACATACCCAGAGTCTTAATTTTAGGGAAAACCAAAAGAAAAGAATCTGTAATATGTTTTTGTGCTCTATGAAAAAAACAAACCATTTATAGCATTTTAATTAACCTAATCATAGTTCTGAGAAAATCAGAAAAATATTGTCTGGCAGTTCTGCTTTAATGCTGAGGCACTAATGGAGCAACAAATGGTTTCAACTTGCCTTTCCCCCAGCTTTCAGACCACTGTTGGTTTCTGTACAGGACAATAAAGGAACATTTTTTTTATTTTTTATTTTTTGTAAATATACTCAGCTTAGCACAGATCATTGAATCTGATTAGACCTTTAGCATCTTGCTCAAAAGTGACCAAAGAGTTTATTTATTTTTCCTGTTTAAAACTTGACTTTTCTGTAGTTCCATTGAGTACTAAGACAGACAGAAAATATATGATATGGCTAGGAACTACAGTCTAATCTCATTCCGGCGTAATAATCAAGCAGTGCCTGAAAATAGTGCCCAGCAACTCTGCAACTGCACAAACTAGCTGGGGACTATTTTCAGGCACTGCTTAATACCACTGCGCCTGATGCACCCATGGTACGTCAGCAAAGTTCCTTGATTATTATGCCGGAATGAGAGTATAGTTCCTAGCCAGGAAAATCAGCCTAGAAAATCTCAACTTTTAATTTTCATCGGTCTTAGTACACAATGTAACTATAGAAGAGTCAAGTTTTAAAAAGGAAAAATATAAAAATTCTTTGGGCATTTTTGGATGTGATGCTAACGTCTAATCAGATTTAATGATCTATGCTAAGCTAAGCTACCTCCAGACGCGGAGATTGGATGATTGGATTTGAAAACGGTTAAACTCGACTGTTTAACTCTAGGGGAGTTGGAAAATGAGTATATTTACAAAAAAAGTGGAGTGTTGCTTTAAGTTTGTTCTTGTCTATGTAGTGTTAGCCTTCCATGTGGTTTCTCCTTGGAGATCTCCTCTCTCTCGTTCTCTTTATTTTTGTTTAAGGTGCCTGCAACTCCATATGGATCATCCCTGATTTTCTTGCAATTAGTGTAATTCCATCTGAAAACCGCAGAATTGTCCATCCTGCTTATCTTCAGATGTACACAAACCCTACAACCCTACAGAAATTTAGGGTTTGAAATTTTGGCAGAGATGGCCTGCAATGATTTGGCCAATTTATGTAGCGTGAGGCCTCAAAGCCAAACAAATTCACCTCTTTCAGCTCCGTCTCTTTCTCCGTCTGCTTGTCTCCCTCTATGCCACTTCTGGTGTTTTTACCGAGTGTTCGTGGCATGAGGCTGCCCTCTGAAATGCTGTAACTTTACACTGGCATATTCTGCTTGTGGTTTTCTGCTCTCATTACAACCTTCTCGCCTATGTGGCCACATAGATCACATCCCTGTAGATCACACACACACACATGCACATTTATGGTTCATATGCAGACACTAACACACAACGGGACATGGCAAGTGGGCTTTCCATTCCTTACTTTCTCCTTCTACAATACTTGAGGTTTGCATGTGTTTGACACACTAGGCTGTAGTGCTTATATGGGGAAATAAGTTTCAATCCATGACATTTCACAAATTCCTTTCTATGTTTCTTCTCCCTATCATTGGCCTCGCTGTAATGTTTTGGTGAGAAAAATAATGAATGTCATTATGGTCTAGACACTGTGGTTCTTCCACAGTTTTATCAAACCAGTTGCATAAACCAGAGCACTATAACGTAATCTTTTTCATACTTTTTACACATTACAATAGCAAAGATTTTAAAAAGTAGCTGTAAAGATTTTTACATTGTTACAAAAATTCTATGTTTTCATCATTGATAATAATAAGAAATGCTTCTTGATTTATTGATATTCCAAATCAGCATAATAGAATGATATCTGTAGGATATCCGGAGTAATGGCTGTTGAAAAAGTAGCTTTGCCATCTGGAATGTATTACATTTTGAAATATAGCCTATTATTATAAGAAAACGGGTGATTTAAATTTTAAGAATATTTCAGTTTTCTCTTTCTGTCTGTGTATGTGTGTGTTTACATGGTTAAGGAATGAGACCCATTTAACCCGTAATGTTGTAATTTTAAACACATTTTAAATGCTTACAATGTTTGTCAGTCCTCTGGGTTCTTCTGATTGGCCCATTGTTTTAAAACTGAAGTTGATGTGTAACAAAGTTTTTACCATGGCATCTTCATAACGTAAAACTCATGCCACAAGATTCTAAAACTGTAAAGCATTATGCAACAACAAAGAGATCTGTATGACGCACATGTACATAGACCAAAAATTAAAAAGCAGTGCAGACAGAATGCAAAAACACATCCTGTGTGAATGCCCCTTGATGGGGCCAGCATGTTCAGACAAAGCTGTTGTGATTGGGGGAGTTTAGTTGTTGTCCTGATCCATTGTGATGGCATTGATGGAAGCCCCCACAGCTTTTGGACTGAAATGGAGAGCTCTGCTTCTGTTTTGGTGTTAATACGTCTGTATGTGTGTTGACTGGTCTCAGTTTCGGTCCAGTTGCCGCTGTTCCTCCATTCCCTAACATGCCTTCAGTCTGACATCAGTGGACTTAGAGAGAACGGTACCCTTGGTACAGCGTGTGTGTGTGGTCATGCAGCTGAATAGACAGGCTGCCCTGCATTAACAAACCACTGACCAAACACAAGTTTAGGCACGAGAGAGAGAGAGAGAGAGAGAGAGAGAGAGAGAGAGAGATAAAGGGGTGACAGGAAAATCACAGAACAGAGCAACAGGCATACTGCACTGACTCATTTATCTCTTTTATCTGTCCTTCCTGTAAAACAGACTTTTTCTGACTGGGTTTAAAGTAATAGCTCTGCTATATTCCAAGTCTTATGAAGCTATGATAGCATTGTTTGAGTGACAGAATAAAATTAAAGGCATCATTTAATGAAATCTTGCTCGACGGCCATGGTCATCATTTACTTTCATTATATGAAATTAAATAAGTTTAGTTTTGGAGATTCTGATTTGAATATAGTCATGTGTTTTCAGTGAACAGGCATAAATGTTTTTTGACATTTATCACATAGACCTTCCCCTTGCATTTGTTTTCCTGCGCATGAGACATTATTAAAAATTATTTATTGAGGCTTTTATGGTTGTCTCTTTTTCTATAGCTTGATTAATGTCATGCCCAGCGGACAAAATGGAGAAAATTATCATCTTTGTATAGGGGAGTGCTTGTGATGCTTAAATTCATCATGAAATTAAAATTCACCCTTTCTTTTTTCTAAATGCATGTTATACATTTGTGGGCAATTCATTTGTGCATGCATTTCATTTTTTTATTTTTATTTTTTACTTTTTTTAACCTCATAACATTTAATCAAAGTGACGTATGCAGGACTTCTCCAATCATTTAATTGCTTAAACCCTGCCCTTGGCAACATCGTATTCATCTGTCTCCACTCAAAATCCAATCAACAACTGATGCATAGAACCAGGTCCCTGGGTCCAACACTGATAACCCATTACACTCGGGTGTGGGTCACAATACAGAAGAAGTTATCTTTCGCGGCATTCATTGTATTGCAGATTTAAACCAAAAATTTAAAAGCTCAACCAATAGCATGACTTTGGGGCAGAGCTTTCCAGTTGTCTGACCAATGGCTTGTAGCATAGAAAGTGCACACTATCAAAGCTTTTAGACAAATAACAAAATTCATTTTCTTAGTGCTTGTGTTTTGTATTAAGACTCTGTCTCTGTGTGTGTGTGTGTGTGTGTGTGGGTAGTGTTTTATTTTAAAGCTAAAGATTTTTCTTATAAATTATAATTTTAAATCTCAACTTCTCTTTCAGATACGTTCCAGTCTCTAATCACCTTCTCTCAGAATCACCTGACTTCTGTGTTCGAGACCACATACTCTTCCCTCATGTCGCCCATCTCCCCTCACATCGTCTGCCTCTTCACTGACCTTTCTCGCTTCCTTCAGGGCACCGGCAATGTCTCTGTTGAAACTGCTGTCCATCGTCTCTTCGACAATCTCTTCCCATTAGTCCACACTCGTATTGTCAATCCCGGCATGGCTGGGAGCATTGGAGAGGACTCTTATGATGGAAACCAGCTTGGTGACTGTCTCCGCATGACAAGGCAGGATATTAACCCCTTTGGGCCGCACCCTAAGGCGATGGCAGATACACTTGCAAGCGCGTTGCGGGCAGGCCGGATGCTCAGCCTGGCGTTCGGGGTGGGGTTAAAAGTAATGAATGTTACAGAGACAGCGGAGTTGTCCAAGGAATGCACTCGGGCTCTAGTGCGCATGCATTACTGCTCTCATTGCCGTGGACTCACCCTGATCCGGGCGTGCAGTGGCTACTGCCTCAACGTCATGCGCGGGTGCCTGGCCAGCTTCTCAGAGCTCCACAGCCCCTGGAGACAGTATATTACCGTACTGCAGGATCTCACGCACATCGTCGCCGGAGCTCACAACCTGGAACTTGCTTTGCTGGGGATCAAAGGTCAGGTTGAGGAGGCAATACTCTACGCTCAGCTCCACGGGCCCAGGCTAACTGCTACGGTGGGTGTCTCCATGCATATTTACAATTGTATGCTGTGAGTAGTGGCTGACAAGATTTTTTATTTGTCCGATTTGATTTGGCAGATGCTGATTTTATTGATAGCAGGGTACCTGGTATAAAGCCAATGTAGGCCCACATAATGTCACACTATTTAATTTAAAGATAGTACAAAATATTTACCAAAAACAGAAAAAAAAATTCTTAAATAATTCAACTAAACAAAAAATAAATTGAACTTTTTAATAATTTATAAAAAAAATAAAACTGTGAAATAGACAGCTTATGTTTTACTCGGTCACTTGTTGATTCTTTAATTTTACTATAGTGTTTTTGAAAAATCGAGAAGTTGATGGAAAATACATAAAATAAACCTTTTAATGAATGCTTGTCATAGTGTGTGATTGATGCATCTGTTTTAAACTGCAAAAACAAATCTATTAATTAGACGGTTTGCTATTTTGGTAGCACTAAATGTTTTTTAGATATATTCAAATACTTCAATGTGTATTTACTAAACTCCATATTTCTTTTTTAAAACGCATATTTGCTGACTGCTGACAGTGTAAATATTATATCTATATAAATATTATATATGCAAATAATATACTGTTTGCCTTTTCAGTTGTCTGTTAAATAAAGACAGTAAACTAATGAAGGCAAGTCCTGTTTGTCTGCGCTCATGTGCTGTCAAAATAAAAGTCCCCCTTCTGACAGTCCTCAGCCAAACGATAATTAAAAATGTCAAATATTTGTCAATAATATCAGCCTTAGGATATCACCACCTGGAATATTGTAGTAGTTCATCTTAGCAATCATCTTTGCAGGAAATCTGAAAGCATGAAAATTCAAAAAGGGCTCAGGCAAGTTCACTGTTTCTGCCAGATTCTTCTGGTGATTTGTGTCCAAACAAATAGTCTCTTAGGTTGCTGTTATCGGTTGTTGTGTAGTGTGTGAATGAGTGTTTGGAAACAATCCAACTTTATTTTTAGGCAGAATTTTGTATGTACATTCGTCACTGAGTCTGACACCCATGCACATGCTCTTAGCTTTGAACTGTAAGCACATTTGTTACAGACTCAGTCAAACTCACTTTTATTCACACTTCAAAGCCACTTCATGAGATTGGAAAAACCTAGCCAAAGTGAACCCAGGTCACTTTATTTTGAAAAAAAAAAGAATTTTACAAATTCTTGCTGTTCCCAAACTTTCAAATGGTAATATACCTAAAACAGTACTGTAGTCTTTCTAATGAGATACTGAATAGGTTCTTTCAGTTCTTTTGGGGTCCAGTTTCTGTGGAGGAATAGAACCCTGCATTAAACGATGGAAAAGGTTTGGAGATTGTTTCTGGCTGGCAACTTCTGTTTTACTCTGCTGCTGTGTGTAAATCTCTACTGTTTTCTTTACACTCAGCAATGAGTTTGAGAGAAAATAGTGAGACTGAAACCCGCAGGACTGCCATCCTGGTAACAGACTCCATTACCCACAAACCCCTGCTCACATTATCTCCCAGTGCTTTTATATGCTTGTATTCCGTTCTGTTCAAATAAGCGCAACATTTTTCTGCCTCTCTCATTTTTGTATTCTCCTTCCAAAGATCATAAACCGTATTCTTCTCAACTCGCTGCAAATGTGTGTGTGTGTAGCCAGGATGTTATCAGAGGTATTATAGCAATGGTTTGATTTTCACTGGGATACTTTCCCAAACGGATTGCGGTTGGTATGCCGTCCCGTCATGTGTGCTGCCTGAGAGAGCATGCTGCGTGTGTGTGTTTTCTGGGATCAGGTTTTAGAGGTCTGTCGAGGCACTGTAGGTGCTGACAGCACTGGCTGCCCTCATGCATGTCTGAAAGACTTCTACTGACCAGCTCTGCACGGCTAGAATGAAGAGAGTGACAGAGAGTAAATCGAGAGGTTTTTAAAAGCGGACTGGGGTGTCTTTTTACATCTCTGTGGTCTTGGTGTGTAGTGTGTGTGTGGTTTTAAATCCCTGTAGATCAGGTGTCACACACATGTACCTTTGGGTTTAGGTGATACTGGGTTATGATACCAGCTGAACTTGGGTAATGTCATGTATATATGTGTGCGGGTGTGTGTCATGCATGCAATGCACATTCCTTTCATTGTCATTTTTAATTCTGGACTGTCAGTGCTAGTTATACAATTAGAGAGCACAGCTTTCCTTCAATGTTCTTTCTTTTTGGGTAATGGCCTTGTGTGCTTATTAAAGCCAAAATCTGTCGACTTAGACAACAAGGAGCCATATGACTGACGGGTGCAGTGACCAAACATGCAATATGCATTTATTATGTGACGTTTAAAAGAGAGTAAATCTGAAATTGGATATAAACCCAAGAACCAAAGCATAATGTATACAATAGGTGGGATCAAGGATATCTAGTTTACTTGCCACTAAATCAGTTTCCACCCCGCAAAAGGATTCAGAGTATTAGTCTGCTAAATGATTAAATGCAAATGTAAAGTGTCAGCTCTTAATAAAATTAAATTAAAAGGAAAGCCAATAATAATTATTATTATTTAGAATGATCTCTGAAGGATCATGTGACACTAAAGACTGGAGTAATTGATATTGAAAATTCAGTTTTGCAATCACAGGGGGAAAAAAAATCACAGTTACTTAAATTGTAATAATATTTCTGCAATATTACTGGTTTATGATGAAAATATGAAATGAAAAAATATCTACACCCAAACATCTAAACATTAGTCTACAAAATTAAAATGAATAAATAAATAAAAGGAAATATTATATTAAATATTATTATATATTTCTATGATATAATTCTATATTAATATAACATTTGATATTAAATACATATTATTTTGTATGTATATTAATGAAAGGATTTACACCGCAATATAATTTCAGAACTGGAGATTGAACGGGACTGTAGACGTGAGGTCAGAGTTCATTTGAAGTGTTGTGATGTCTCAATGTTGCTAGCATGGAAACTCGTACGGTGACTCGTAATTTCTGTGCCTCAAAGTGGCTGCTGACATCAGTGAGCACATATCAGACAAAAATTAGAAAAATTTAATAATTCAATATATGCTATCCTAACTAAGCAGTTAATGTGCTATTTTACCTTATTTCCTCCGAGGTTTAACTGAGGGCTCTAATTACAGTCTTAAACAGGAATTTTAATAGTAGCTTGTGCTTTTAGATAATGGAACTCACCTTCCTCTAGCTCTCATTTATCTATTTTTATTCATTTATTTTTTAATTTCTCTTCACTTTCTGACTCTTTCCACAAGTATTGTGTAATTTGGCATCCTTTTGCATTTGAGGCACACATATCCTTATTTATTTAGTTAGTTTGTTATAAAAGTTAATATAAATATGTACAGTATATAAACATTTTATTTTATATTTTATATTTTTTATTTTATTTTATTTTATTTTATTTTAAATAGTAATGGTATTTAAAAAAATACACCATAAATACATCCATATAAAATAAATTGTTACAGGCCCTTTTTTGTACCCTATTTCTGGAGAATGCCATATCACACTATATCCCTTCACCAATCCATCTTTCCATCTTTTTGTAACAGAAGCCTGACCTTTAGAGGACTTGGAAGATTTTCATTCTTGCTTTTTCATGTTACTGCACCTTTATGGTTCCTAAACAGTTATATCTGATTTGGTTTCCCAGTGCATCATCTTTCAAAATGTTGTTTACATTGATGTTTTGTGGAGGCTGGTGACATCCAATTTGCTGGGAAACCAGATTGCAAATGATGTGTGAATGATTATGACAAAGTGCGGTGAAACAGAAAATATGCTCGTAAACAGAATATTTATGGTTTAGAGTGAAATATGGAGGAGAGAAATGAGATCTGATAGGATAGTAGAGTAGAGGGACAAGATGAGGAGAGGAAAGAGGTGAGGAAAGTGAGCATTACAGCCACTGAGTCAGCCAGTCTGGGGTCAGATCCTCAGCACCCATGTGTTAGTAAAGAGAAGCTTTTTAAGAGAACGATGACAGAGAGAATGCTTTAAATCTGGGAAGCTTTCTGAGGTGGAGTGTGTGTCCAGACCACAAACTTGGCTGTGACAGAATGAGGAGATAAATAGCATATAGGAAACAAATACAGCAATTCACCGCTTAGAAATATCCATTGTGACGTACAATGTGTTTGTTATTTGTTCATTTTGTGGTTGTAAATTCAATATACAACTTCCATTCGGCATCTTAAGGTGAGACACTGCAGGCAAAAACACTGTTTTTTCAAGCACCTGTCAATTTTGAGATTTTGGGCTTTTTGGTTTTTCATAAAGTGCTTTTTCAAATTAGTGGAAGGAAAACATCTAAAAGACACTGTTAAGTGTTTCTTTTATAGCACTTTATCTGTTTGTGTCAATAGATTTCAATTACAAAACATATTTTTAAAGGCCGTTTTCTCAAAATGAGTTTTTTCTTCAACACTGAGCCATAAATCTCCACTTCAGTAGCACTTACACACACCAAACTTGACATTTTTATTCCTGTCTATATTCTGAAGGTTTTTACAGAGGGATTTGTTCATATATATTTTCCTGGATTATATACAACATTTTATTCCCACCAAAATTGTGAAAATATATTGTTTTCTGGCTGTTCAAAGTATTTTCTGAATTATGGAGTGACAAAAAAAGATAACCAGAATTCCCTCTGTAAAATCATTTGACTCTAATATGTCAAAAAAATTAAACAAAAAATTTGAAACTGACTTCATCTAGTGTTCAGATTTTTGCACTACAAATTTATGCAAATTAGCACATATTTCATTAAATAATGCCTCATTTGCATATTTAAACATAACATTTTTGAAAACTTATAATACAAAAAATCTTTGCAATAATCAAGGTAATCAATCAACTGGGTAAGTAAGGTGATAACTATTAGTTATTTTTTTTTCCCTATTCACCTGCAGTGTCTCGCCTTAAATGGAAAAGACGAAACATTGGATGTGCCACAATTTAAACCCCACTGCTGATTTCTGTCTCTCTCTTTTTCCTGAGGGTTTTGTGGGTTAGTAGTTAATCATCTGAGACAGACTGGTAACTGAAATTTATATAAAATAAAACCCTGATGATCCATGATCCTTTTTTTTTTTTTTTTTTTTTTTTTTTATAAAGCGTTAATTGCAACTTTTTATGTTTTAATAACAAATCATGACAAAAACATATTCTATTCTATTCTATTCTATTCTATTCTATTCTATTCTATTCTATTCTATTCTATTCTATTCTATTCATCCAGATTACAGAACAGCCTTTGGGGTGTGATTTGAGCGGAATAGGCAAAAATGTTGATACCAGTTTCAGATTTGGTTGTTGATTTGATGCACTTAATGATATTGATACATAAGCTTGGCAAACTGTTCTGTCTTTCTTTATTTAAGTAGAAGGGAAGTAGCTGACAAACGGGATTAGTAAAGAAATCAACCTATGAATGCCTTCCTATAGTTGTCTTTGTTCTTTAAACCTGATGGAGGAAGTATTTTAGCAAATTTTAGAATTGTGCTGTTGATGTACAGCACATGTAATCAAGTCAGTCGCACCGTGGGTCTGAAACTGTTTGCTCTGATATGAGAGTAGAATTCACAAACAGATCTCAGACTCACACACACACACACACACACACACTCACAGGTCATTAATCAGCTGATTGTGTATGTGTGAATATCAACGTGGCAACAATAAAGCCAAACAAAGCATCCAGAGAATCACAGTTCAGGCACAAACTCAAGCCAGACCTACATGAAAAACAACTGCTAACTAAACGGTGATGCTGGCTTCTCTCCCCATGCTGGCACAGCCATGGCCTTATTCTGAACACTGCTTAATTCAACACCACGCACTGTGATGTTATTCAAACAGTGCTGGCATTTAAAAAGTAATTTTGCCTCTTTTCAAAATGGGTGTCTTCAATGCATCCATCCATCCATCCATCTATCAGGGCTGCACGATAAATCGGAATGGAATCGAAATTGTGATTCGACAGAAACTGTGATTGTCATGCGTATCTTTCAGTGAAGCACGGTTCAAAGGCCAGAGGGCGCTCTCGTGCTGAAACTCCAAATACGCCTGACAAGAGAAACCCAGAAAATGCCTATATCGGTAGCTGGATAAACAGAAGATTTAAATGCTTTTATTGATTTAACTTGACTAATAAGCACATGACTATGACAATATGTGATTTATCAGAGTTATTATTATTATTATTATTATACTTTTCATTAAAATACAGTATATTTATAATGCCATGCCTTTATCTCTGCTTAGAATACTATAAAATAAGTGGCGTGCCTTATTCTGTGTAAGAAGCTGCATCTCACAGAAGGTTTTATTTCAAACACTCAACTGACATTATGAAGTGATGAGTTTGGAGTAAAAATATGTAAATAAATGTGGTATTTTCACAGGCTTTCAGATGGGCAGCATTTACTACACAGAGCTGTAGTTCACTGATAAGCCATGGTTGCCAACTTCTGGCGTGACTCTCACGCTTTCAGCATCAATTTCATGCTGTAGTCCAAGCGTGAGTGTCACGCCAGATACGTGAGAGTTGGCAACCCTGGATAAGCTATGCAAATAGCAGTCATTATCGCAAATGGTTTCTTCGATTTCATAATCGCGCAATAAAATCGTCTTGTCAGTGAACTATGGCTCTGTGTAGTAAATGCTGCTCCATCTGAAAGCATGTGATGATTTACTGATGATTACAGTACGCTCTTTACTAACAAAATGTGCATGGCAATTGTTTTCAAATAATCGTGCAGCCCTACTATCTATCTATCTGTCGGTCCGTCTATCCATCCGTCTGTCTAAATTCGTGGGCAAGAGAGCACTGAGAACGTTGTGCTGCCTCTGGAGCAGATTCTTACATCAACATACTTCATCACACACCATCACCACACCATGTAACTCAATACTCCCCCAAAGAGGGACTTACAAAAACATTATGACTGAAGGAAAAGCCTGTCTTTAAAACAGACAGTCCTTTATAAAAGATATATTTCGAGTGGTTGGCACATATTAAGATCACATGCCATAAATTAGCCTTCCTTATAGCACACTGTAGTAAAACTGCAGCCAATCACTCGCTTTCAACCTCAAATGCACAGTCCGTCTTTTATTCAAGGCCAGGAGCTCACAGCTCCCGCATGTGTCTTCCTCTGAGACTCCATCCACATGGGATAAAGCATTGTTCAAACCCCGTCTAATCACACCCGGAGTGTTTCACACTTTGGAATTTCACAGATCTTACAAGGACAGGCAGGTGCACACATACTCGCCAGACAAGAGCAAACCTTTGCTTTCAACAGTAGGTAATTGAGTAACAGTTGACCAGTGGACTGACCCACTGTGTTTAGTGTCACAGATCAGGGTGTCACTCAGTTCTGCCCTCTCTCACACATGGATAATCCCTATTTATACATGCTTTCGATTCTTATTAAAGATCTGTTTCATTTAAGACTCTGTCTTTCACTACACACACACACACACACACATATTATATGACCCATTGGATGATTGACTGGTGAGTTAACTGTAGTAGAAATCACCTCTCAGTCATCCACTGTGCTAAAAAAAGGGTTTTCAGAAAAGATCTGCATTTACACTACAAATGTGTTTTTGGCCACCTCTAAGTGTTGATTAAATGAACAGACCTCAAAATATTCTGGACCCTGTTTACAAGAGGAGGAGATCGGGAGAAGGCCATTGGGTTTATTCTGGGCCGCAGACATTTTGTTTTTACCATACAATGTCTGTCATGTTTTGGAGAGAAGACTTTGTGGGTTTATTTAATTTTTTATTCACTTATAAAATTAGCCAAGCCTTACAGGAAAAAATTCCCAGACTTTCCGAAGCTTATGTAACTTCCCGAATATCATCAGATTGTTAGGATATTAAATGTTTCTTTATGGTTGAATCTATCTATCTATCTATCTATCTATCTATCTATCTATCTATCTATCTATCTATCTATCTATCTATCTATCTATCTATCTATCTATCTATCTATCTATCTATCTATCTATCTATCTATCTATCTAATCGCAGAACTGCAGCTGCTTACCTCAATTTCATATAACTGACTAGGATGAAGAAATTACACGGGGAACAGGATAAAACGCATGATGGTTCAAGGATAACCACTGTGTATTTGAGATTTTGGTCCAAAATCCACCGCTGAGATTTTTTTAAGTGGAAACAATGGATCCCATGCTGTTCGTCATAAGAGGAGGATGAAAAATATTTACAATAGAGGATAAATCAATAAACTACACAGAATACAACAAAATCAAAACACAAATATTTTCCCAGCATTCCCACATATTGGCCTATATAATGTCTCATTCCCTTTAGGCTCAAAGGCTTCTGAAAGTATGAGAAAGACACAGATTCAGTTTATTATTCATTAAAGCTGATGTTTAACACATGTCAGTGTGTTTAATAATGTTTGCACAAGCTATTAAGTATAAATGTACTTATATCAGATATCTTAAATATACTGTAGTTTAATAAATGTTTTAAATGTTCTTTTTCTTTAGCCTGGTATCATGTTCAGAAAGGGTGAGCGTGATTTCACCAAGTACCATACAACATGTGCCTGGATCAACATCCTTGTTGACCCTGGAACAACATTCCAATGAACCAATCAGAATTGAGATCTAACTTTTCAGGAAAAATCAGTTTTAGGCTTACTACAAGAGTTGGGTGCTTCTACACCTTGTTAAAGCTGTCATTTCCCACTGGTTTTAGGAATAAATTATGGATAGGGTTAGGTTTAGGGGTAGGGACTGGGTTATGTCTATATTTTTGTACAATAATGTTGATCCAGGATCATCAAAAGATGTTGATCCAGGAACACGTCTTATTTGGCAAAATCACGGCGACCTTCAGACTGTATTTTGAGAGAGGTGCTATTTGTGGATTTTGAAATAAAAGTCGTTTTACTAACTTGTTGTAAACATATTGATTTAAAGTCACTAAAGATGACATTTTTAGTTTTTATTTAATAAAAGGAAGAAAAATGGTAAAGTTTGTGAAGCAGATGAAGGTAAGTTTCATTGTTGCGTCTGAATCTTTTTTTTTTAATTTTTTTATTTTTTTTTATTTGCATTCAGTAGTAAAGGCTCATCTCAAACCTAATACTCTCTTGCTCACAGGTATTTTTAGATTTTTAACTAGGACATATATTTAATTATTTAGGACATTTAGTCAATATATGAAGTTTTCTACAAGTGTTCCGACTAAGTTTTGCAGTTTTTTTCAAGTCAAGTCATTTTAGCAGTTTTATATTTTTGAGGACTTTATCATAAATGTAGTCTTCTCAAGTGTAGTGAAACATTGGCCTGCTAACAAACATTCTCCATAAAATTGTAAAGCATTTTAAAATGTCACATCATTTGTCATTTCTTTGTAATTGTTTTTGATAATTAACAGCAATTTCTGAGTAAAAATTGTTTCTACTCTCAGAAAAATGGTACAAAGCGGATGATCAACTATGGTACAAAAGCTAAAATTGACATCTTTTGAACACTATTTAGCCCTAAATGGTGCATGTTTGTACCTTAAAGGTACTTAATAGTATTTAAAGTGTACATATTAATACATTTTGAATGGATACCACACCATTGGTTCAAACATTTCTTTAGTTTTTCTTTCCGTGCATTCATCCTGCAGGGTTGCACCTTGTTATTCATTCAGGTTGTAATGCGAGTGTCGGAGCCAAGACTGTCTTTTCCTGACCCCCAACTTCACTTCTGAGCTCCCAGAGCAATGACAAATGATGCAGGAGATAAGGATTTATTAATGCCTGATAAAATTGTCATTATTCAAGGTGACTGATAGGAGAGGGCAGAAACTGAGGGTAATCATTTGGATCACTGTAGTCAGGTCTGCTTTGACTAATGGACTGGTGACGTCTGCTGGAGCTTTTAGTGGGATGAAACGGCATTGATTAAAAATGTGTGTGTGAACGAGGAAGAGACAGAGGTGAAGGAGGTGTAGGTATAAAAGCAAATGCAAATTGAGATAAACTGGTTTATACACACACACTTTAGTTTTTTCATCATGGTAGGGACATGCTTTCCTTTTGGAGAGCGTTGGCTGCTTCAGGGTAAACTGATTTCAGGTTTTACAATGCTTGAGGACATTAGATTCCAAAAATAAAGGCAAAACCCTGTCTGTCTGTCTAAGGTCTTAATCAGTTCATTCATTAATTGCTTTAATGTGATCTGTTATTGTCTCTACTTTTCCATTAGAGTTTCATTTATCACAGAGACAAACACACTTACATCATCCGCTCTGCCTTCCTGAAGGGACATGGCATAACCTTCTCTCATCTGTCTCTCTGTCTTTCAGGTGGATAAGGTATGTGGTCACTCTTCAAATGTGTCTTCAACCACAGTCAGAACGTTTCCTTCGACTACAGTCTCACCGCCTCCTTCCAACAGCTCACAGGACGTTCCAGGAGCCAATAAGACCGGCATGTTGGCTCACCTTAACAGGTAAGACTTGATCCTCTGTTCTGTCACAGACTCATTTATTGAAAAAATCATTTTTATAGCTCTTTGATATTTAAAAGTCTTGAGGTAGAGTTTTTTGTAACCTGAAGATCTGCCTTTAAACAATAAATTAGGGATGCACTTGTATTTAAATTAATTGACCAAACTCGATAATTGATATGACAGCAAATATTATACATTTTCCTGTAGTTGACAGGTTATAGTTCATAAAAAAAAAAAAAAAAAATATATATATATATATATATATATATATATATATATATATATATATATATAAATTATTAATCATTTTAATCATTTTTATAATAATTTTATGCTTTCATTATTTTAATTTATGTATTCCTTTGTGTTTATTTTTAACCCTGCTATTAATTGTTGACATATCAGGGTCAAACTATTTGCCAACATCCCATATTCTGTATTTTTTTATTTTTTGAAATGATTCAAAACATCTAAAAAAATGTATTCCATTTATTTTACTATATACACGTTTGTAATCTGGCATAGAAAGCATTATGACGTACATAAAAACTAACCTCTATTATCTAAAATCTTTTTAATCAGACCTATTCCAATAATAAAAGCACTACTCCGAACAATATGGCTATGACTAGAGATATATTGTGCACCTGTGTTAAAAAATCCTTTGCTAGGCCCATGATTCCTTGCTGTCTGTAATAAGAAATATGTCATAAAGTGTGTAAATATACATGCAGGTACACACACTTTTGGTAAAACAGACATATTAACCCATTTGGCAAGTGTGTCTAAAGACCCTGATTTAAAGGTATGCTATTGGACATTTAACTAAGTGTCTTTAGACCCAGATCATGAAGGTCCTCACACAAACGCTGCAGATAGCCATCACTAAGTGGTAGGCTGGCAAAGACAGCGCTGTAACTGGCGGAGACTGTTGCCTGCAGGAACACAGAGAGATAAATGGATTAGAGATTTTTTTCAGGGTGTGCAGAAGTCGGTGGTGCAGACGACAGCAAACACTTATCACCGTATGGATGACAACATCTCTCTGCAATAAAAGCCTTGGAAATGCTCTGACAAGCAAGCAAGGAAATGTGTAAATTAAAAATTTACAATTATTTTCAAAGAATAGCTAGATTGATCTCATTATTAAGATCAGAGCTCAGAACACAATGTTATACATGTTACATCCATATTGAATCTCCATTGACATGAATAACGGAGCTCAATAGCAGGGTTCTGGAAGTCTTAGTTCATAGTTAATTTCATGTATAAATTTTAACTAAAGACATAAGTATTTTTTTAAGCATTAAAGCAACACTAAACACATAATGATTTGATTACATAATTTCTAGTGCTTTAGGGAATGAGTTAATTCCCTGAAAATACGTCTCTTTTTGTCTAATTTTCAAATACTATTTGTTGTGATCTCAGTTTGATTTCAGTATTTCCTGAATTCACCTGGTTGAGTTTCATTGCTAGTGTGATGTAACCCATCTTCCAGGTCTGGTTTGCATGTGCATGAACCAGATTTATTTATTTCTTCATGGTCATGATTTTTCTCTCCCTCTCTCACCGTTATCCCCTCCCCCTGTTTTGTTGCCCTTTGGTTTCTTCCATCTCTCTGTCCTTCCCTCCAAACTGCTTGCCTCATCTTCCTTTGGACTGTTCCATTGTGTTGTACTTGGGGGTTTGACCGTTATAGTTCACTCCCTCTGAAAACCTCCAAGAGCGATAGAAGTAGAACTCTGAAGAAGGTTGCGCGGTAAGCATGAATATATTTACAAAATTTTTTTATTTCTGATTATCTTAATTAAAATTTGAATCTGTGTTTGTGCTTTCCTTGGGTAATATAGAATATCTCTGCTTCTTTTCCCCACTTAATACATTACCAGATAGGGTGTTCTCACATTAGTGCTTTTGGTGCTGATCGAGCCCTTCTGTCATTAGAGTTTGGTTTATTTGGTTGCTGTGGAAGCTGAAAAGTTATACCTGCCTATGGTTCATGTGGTTTCCCATCTGATCACATTTGGTATTAATACAGTCTGGTCAGATTTTTGTATGTGAGCCACTAATGTTAAAACATAATTTGACTTTTGACTCGAATTTAAAACTGATTTTTATTTTTTAGAAATGTGGTCTAATGGGTGAGGGATCGTTCAGATCAAGCAAACAAACCAAAGTGTGAAAACCGTAATTGTAATTTCACAATTACAAAAAAAAAGTAATAGTAATTGTAATTTCTGGCTGCCTGATTGGTTCCCTACTAAGCACTAAGCATGTGACCCGTAATTGCCCACCTCCTTGCAGTTGTCTCTGTAATGTTCATCCCTGAAATATTCTTGTTTGGACAGACAATTTTTCATCTCCATCTCTCCACCAAATCCATCTGATAGAGAGACAAAATATGCACAAACTTTTTTAATTAACACACACACACACACACACACATATATATATATATATAATTTATTTTGTTTTTTAATAGCTTCAAATAGCCTCAAAATACGTTCCTAAAGCTGTTGTTAACAATGGGGTTCTGAATTTATCTTTCAAAATATTAAAAATAATTTATGTCTCATTTTTGCTTATTATCTGCATGTCTGTTTCTCTATTGATTTGTGTTGTAGGGAGTTTACAGAGTATAGCTCCCGGTATAAGTCTTTCTTCTCCATACTTCCGGAGACACTGTGCGAAGGAGAGATGGGCATCGACGAGCTCACGTGTTGGAGTGGAGATGACGTGGTCAAAAGGTGAGCCACTCAGTGTGGACAGATCAATCACTTTTCACTAGAAACAGGTTTTGAGGTTAGGACAAAGTGTGAGATGGTCTGTGTATGTGCTAGTTCACAACACAACAGTTACTTCTAAAACTAATTATGTTTTTCTTGACCCTGCTTAGAAAAAAAAAAAAAAACAGCCTAAGTTTGTTTGTAGGTCTTAGCTGGTCTCCATGAGCCTGGTCATGCTGGTCTGCTGGTTGGCTTTAAGGCATCTTTACATAGCCGATTTAAGGTCACTCTGTGACTGCTTAAAATTTAGCATAAATACACAATCCCACATAAAACCAGACTAAATGATGTCTACTCTGACCCACCTCAGTGCTTTGTATCCAAGTATACAGTTGTAATTGAAGTGTAAAAGCATGTGTACCACCCCTGAAAAGCATTAAACTGAACAGTCTGGGCCACTTCAGAAGCACTTCAGAAGGATTTTGGGCACTTTTCAGATTGACAAAGCCGTAGATGTGTTTTTTCAGCAGGGTAAACCCAATGCAAACCTGAAGTTATACAGTCAGAGGTTTGCCAGCTGGCTTGGGTCTGGTATGTGCCTCTGGACTCTCAAGAACAAAGAAACATCATTGCAAATAAACACTCTAGAAATTACTGATGGAAAAGCCAAACACACCCACAGAGATCCTCCATTAACGAGAAATTACCTTTGGGTCACACCAACTGACTTGTATAGATTTATAATAGATTTATAACAAATCTGTTGCCCCTCAGAGTGAAGTTTTTACTTTGAGAATAGATGTCTGGCTCTAATTTGATTCCTCAAAAGATAACTCACTCTAACGACCAGTGACAAACGGCTTAACAGATGTAAGGTAACACAGAGGATTGCTGTAGCATTAACAGCCAGGAGACGCTAAAGTTGCCAAGTTTTTAGTTTTTCCCCTTTCTCTCTCTCTCGTGTTCTCTCTCTCTCCAAATTCTCCAAGTTTTTGTCTCAGAGTGATTTGGGGTTGTTGTAGAGCGCCAAGGCTGTTTTGTGGTGCTTGTGGCCCAATGAAATTAAATCTATCACCCTCTCATTCTCAGAGAGGTTACACTGCAAACTGCGATCTGGCTTTCATTTCCCTGCTGGCTTCACTTCTTAAGCACCATCAGCAGAACATGCAATTATGACAATATTCTCTCTCTTTCTCTTTCTCTCCCTCACTCGCACTCGTTCTGTCCCCCATACCCTGCTTCCCATAAATCTCTATAGCAACCATCCAAATCTTGGCCATCAACAATGCAGCGCAAAAGAGAGACAGATAGAAATAATCTATATATGGCTCGCTTCCATATTGATGCCTTTATTAAAGGTACTGGTGCTAGTGTTAGATGGTAATACTATGTTACTTTGATGTATAGTATACTATGGTACTGAATGATTTGTGTACTCTTGGTAAAAAACTTAATAGAACATGCTGCATTTTTTAAGCTTGTGCATTCCATAATGTGACATTTTTTTCAAGTGATGATTTTCAAATAATATTTTTTTATGAATTGAATATATATGCAATATTACAAACTTTTCTTTTGTTTTGTTGTTGTTTTTTGGACAATCACGCACTGGTGAATCATTCCCGTAAGACATGTATTAAAACAAACAGGGATGATGTAGATTTCATTTGGACTTGGAGGAGCATGTAAGAACTGTGATCTCCAGTAAAAACACACACTCTTTACTGCAGTCCAAAAAAAAAAAGTGTCTTTTCTTCATCCCTGTTTCTGTCTGACATTTTTCTTCTTTCTCAATTAAGCACTTTTTGAAATTCGGCCTAAAACTCTGTGCTTCCAACAGAACAGGCTGTCAGCAAGATGCAGAACAGAAACAATACAAGATATTTGTAACATTAACATGGAATGACCAGCTGTAAAAGGAAAAGAATGCATTTTGCAGGCAGGTGAAAATATCACAGCTACATTGGTTTCTGTCTCATTGCTTTATTTTTAGTGGTTATGGTCGCTGCATTTTGTCATTGCTCATTTACAAGAAATCAGCTGAAATAAGTTACTCATGTTATGTCAAATCACTGAAACTTTTGAAACAAACTGCTGTCAGTGTGAAACAGCGGTAGCCAGAGAGGAGTAGCTAGTAGACATTAATAAATAGACAAGATTCAAAGACTGGAGGGTTGCAATGCAGTGACCACCTCTGAAGGTGAGGTGTGGATGGCCATTGTCCTGCAGAACAATGCAGGGAGGTCTCTCAGGGGCTGCTGAGCTGAATCTGGATCCCCTGCCACCTGGAGCCAGAACAAAGGGCCTCCTGTGAGCTCTATGTGGGGAAACAGTGGAGGAGAGAATCCCAACGCCCAGCCTGGGAATGTGCCCTCTAAAAGGAAACCCATACAGAGAGAATAAATATTGCACAGACAGGGATGTTTCTTTCTTTGTGATTATGTCACATTCGCTTCATCGGTCAAATCTATACACTTGAAGGTTAATGTACATGCTCAGATGACTTCAAAGCATGTCAGATGGGATGGAGATTTGATTTCTTATTTGTTTTCATTTCTTTCGTGCTAGGCTTCTGGAAATACTCAATAGATATCAGACTAGAAACGGAGACAAAGCGAACATGTGTTTGTGTGCATATGGAACTGTCTTTGTGTGTCCGCTCTCTGGTAGTGGTTCTGGAGGAGTCTGGGATGTTTGGTTAGAGATTCTAAATACCACAGATTTTTATGCCTGCGTGATAAACCAGTTGTTTACCATTCACACATCTGGAAACTATTCAGTCAGCCTGATCTGCTTGCTTTCTCTCTCTCTTTCTCTCTCTCTGCTTCTTTCTTTCCTCTTACTCAGTATCTCAGTGCCTTGTTCTGTTTCTTCCTCTGTGTGTGGCCCTCATCCACAGATCACACCACTGAGACACATTTAAAGTTGTCTTTGGTGAAGACTAGTGTAGATAATTCTGATTTTGAGTGTGTGGAGTGGGTGATGGAAGTGCTGGAAATGGTGATGCTCAATAATTCAAGTCCTTTCTTTAGATTTAAAACATGTTTGATTAGATATTAGCAGATTTATTTATTTGCATTAATTAATCATGCAGTCATCAATAATGATGCAGAATTTCTTTATTTTATTTAAATTTAATTTAATTAATTATTTTTTTAAATGACTGACAGGCACCTGCTTTCAATCACTTGCATTTGAAAAATAATAATATAAATTACACCTTTCAAGTGTTTTATTATTATTATTATTATTATTATTATTATTATTATTATTATTATTATTAGCTATCAGTGGAGAAAGATGCAGTTTGATAGCCAGGATTTTATTTTTAATGATGAAAGTGACAAAATCATATTACAGCTACAGTTTTCTGTGTCATTGTGTTGATATATCTGTGTGTGGTGCTAGAAATGGTGAGGCTCAATATGCCATTTATTTACTTTTGACGTTATTTTAATCCCAATAAACACAATACATGTTGGAGAATTTCCATGTTTTCAGATTTAAATTTGAATTTATTATTATAATTATTTTTTTTTGAAATACTACATGGTGTATTTTGGGTTTAGGTTAGTATTTATAATTAGCTTTATTTAAAAGCAATTAAAGTCTGTTTTCATAGTCCTCAAGTTAAGTCCTCACTTGGATAACTAACTATGTGTGTGTGATACGTGGTCATATTAAATAATATAAGCCGAGCCAGCTGCAGCACACTGGGATAGAGGACACCCAACCCATTCCCATGACCCACATACACACTGTGGACCAGAACATACACACACACAAGCTAGTTTGAGTAGGTTATTGTCTTCTGTGGTCACTACAGTCACATTATGACAAAAAAGAGAGGGAAACATTGCTTTCCATTCCATCACTCACCCTAACTGTATTATAAAGGGAGGGTGTGAAATTTGCTTTAATTGGTTGTCTTCTTGGTTGATTAGTCTTGACGAGAGTATTTGTATTTTCCTGTCTGCTTGTTGCTTTTTTCTGGCCTTTTATATCTGCTTTGTTCTAATTGACAACATTGTTCTCACATCTGTGCTCTAGAACCCATGAGACTTGCACATTCTGGCCAAAGGACAAAAACAATCCTCCCCTTATATAAGACCCTGAATTTAATAATCTGAATCAATCTGGGGAGGGACACAGGCGATTCTATTCCACATTTCATTCCAGAGACGCAGGGCTGAATCAGATCTGATAACCACCTCAGGGCCTTCAATCTGATCTACAAGTGGTGTTGAAAATCAGAAGTTCCTAGAAGCGATGGGAGAGACATTACAGACTCATCAGCGATGGGGCTGTAGAACAGACGCTGAGTTCATTTGGGAGTTGCTCAGTTTAGTTGGATTTTAGAGAGAGAGAGAGAGATCTGCTGAATGTTACCTAGCAAGACAAAAGAATTTAGATTAACAGTATTTTACATAATTTCTTAATTTATTTGAGTTGTTATATGTATTAATGCATTTTTATTAAAAAAATTGTGCAGCTACAGCTTAATAACTAAAGTAAAAAATCTATATTTTCTATAACATATATTTTTTTTAAGTCTCAAATGCTCACAAAGGTTACATTTATTTGATCTAAAATATAGTAAAATAATAATATTTTGAAATCTTATTGCAATTTTAAGTAACAGTAAAATGTAATTTATTTCTGTGATGGCAAAGTAAAATTTTCAGCATCATTACTCCAGTCTTCAGTGTCACATGATCCTTCAGAAATTATTCTAATATGCTGATTTGCTACTCAAAATGCAAGTAATGTTAACAAAGCGTACCTTACTGCAAAGTGTTACTAATAAATGAAATAATCAACACTTAAAGGTACAGGTTTTAGGACCTGCCACTAGAGGGCGCACTACCAAAACAATAACACCGCGTGGTTTAATGACGCTAAAAAGGAGTGTAGAATGATGGGATTTGTTGTCTTCTAACACAATAATTGAGTTATTCAACGATTTGCGTGAGTAGATTACATACAAAGTCAATGCAAATGACGTGATCAGACTATGGATCAGAAGTGTCCTCGCGCGGGTCTAGAGACGCGATGCCCCGCGTTTGGTGTGTATTCCCCATAATACTAATCTTGTTGATCCTTATAATAGCATACGTTTTCTGTCTAAGATACGAATCAAAACAACTCACCTGTCGAGTAAAACACAAGCGAGATCGGCATCTCTTTCTAGTTGAAGTTTGTCGCGAAGCTCTCTCCATCTAGAAAATGCAACACCAATCTTGATCCTCACTCTTTCTTTCCTCTTGTCCCAAACTCTTCTTGGGTTTTTTGGTTGGCCCGTACGCTTACGTTTACGGGAGCTGTCCTTGTCGACAGAACCAGCGGCAGATGGTAAACAGTAATTATGTTCCATAAATAAGCAACACATCCACCATAAAACGTGCAAGAAGAAGTAAATAAGGAACAGATTGAAGCAAGCTAGTGGTTTGCTGGATGCTGGTCACTACTTCCACATTTGTCCACGACACTGTTGTCATGTGGTTTCTATGTCAGTAAAGGCGGTAGCAAAAGGTAACTAACGTCATTGTCAGACGACTGCACTGCCCCGTGTCACTGTTTAGAATGGGAATTTTCTCATGATTTACAAGTAGTTGAAAACATTAGAGATATTGTTAGTAATCAGCTGGACAAAATGTATCACACTAGCCTTAGTGGTTTTTGGATATTTTACTGCAAATATCTTACAAATTGTACCTTTCACCATGATGCAAGTATGGTTTTCTACTTTTTCAGTATTAATGTAATATCAGCATGGCTGTGATCTGTTGTGATCTATTGTTTCCCATTATTTTGAATCCAAGTTAATATATTTATGCTTCCCGTATATTTACAGATTAGATATGGCATCTGTACAGTGTAAAACAGGTCTTTTCAGGCTCACCATATTATTAGGGGTCTCCCACACAGTGCTGTCCCCCCCCCCCCCCACTTGAAGTGGTTCTGATGCTGAAGGACATTTTGAGGTCAGACCTTTTAAAATGTCAACTGAACATCCATTTGACTTGTTTAACTGAAAGCCAGGACTTTGTTTCCCATAGCCACCATGTTGAACATTACAATTTCTCCCATACATTTTTCAAGACAACGGACAAATAAATTAAACTGCATTACTGTACATCATCTAGTCCACTTGTCTAGCTAAAGGAGAACTCTTGCCTTTGTGCACAGTAGAGTGTAGCTATGAATCAAAGGAGTGACGAGGCGGTGAGAAAGTAGCAAGATGACCAGCAAACTGGAGTCATCAAACAGCATCTTGGAAATCAAATAAATACGAGCGACGGGGATCAGAAGGGAGTCCTAGAGGAGATGAAAGGGGTCTCCCTGTGGGCAGATCAGAGAGCCAGAGGTGCAGCCCTGAGAGGGGAACGTCTCTCTGGGAGAAACTCACAGCCCTCCTCCAGAGTGCTGACCTTAAACATGCTTCCTGTTCCTGCCTCTGATCGCGTCATTAGCTTTGAGGAGATGGGAAAGAAAGAATAAGAGGATGGTGGGAAAAACATGTTGATCACAAGGTACTGGATCTTCCCGGTTAAATTAGTTAAGAAGTCTGGTGGGATTCCAGCTTAAGTTTCAACAGGCATTTCAACATGGCAAAATGTAGAGCCTGGTGGGAAGCTTTTTGTTCAATGGTAGTCTAAAATGGTAATTTCAGCAAGACTTTCTTCGTTTTCCTTTCTCTCTCGTTTCTTATTTCTCTTCTTCTTCACAGCTAATTTATTTACTGAAGCTTGTTGAAAAGTAGCCATACTGATGAAAGAAGTTAAGACGTCTTGTGAGCATCCTAGCATCCTATGCTGGCCTCCAGCGTCTTAAACACAGCAGGTCTATTTAGCTGGGAGGTGAGGGGAAAATAGAGAAACAGGGTGTGATGGCGAGTAGAAGAGACATTATGAAACAAAAGCTCATATTTGTTTTCGCAGAGTAAATGAAAGGGCCGTCCCAGTGGTGTCCTTGACCTCCACCTCCACCCTGCTTTGCATGACTGAAACACCAGTGTGTTCATCCCGACACACACACACACATACACACGCGCTATTTGTCTTTTCCAAATAGATAAAATTTTTTTTTTATTATTTACACTTTATTATTTTCTATTAATTTCCTTATTTTTATACTTTTTTTGGCTCCCCAGTCTGACCCTTGGCCTAAGGTATAACTGGAGGAGGAGATATTTGGGTGTGCACCTGCCTGTAAGTGCAGCCAGCTGTCTGTGTGAGCTCCATGTGGCATTCGTCATGCATGTCCTGTTATTCTCAGAGTTTACGTTCAGTCGCTCACGTGAGCAGAAATAGCTGAATGCTGTGTGGCCTTGTCATCTTGGAACCACATTCTCTCTGTTTGGATCAAAGAGAAGGTTGTCAAGTTTTGAATGTATGCATATGTGTGTATATACAATGCTTTTGCATCATAGGAAAGGCCTATGGGTACATTTGTAGCTTCCTCAATTATTTTTATTTCTACCTTTTAAATGTAACAAATTGAAAAAGAAATGAATAAACATGTATGTACCCATTACCCACAATACATGCAGTGAACCACATGTCTTGTAGGGGATTTTTCCAGACCTGAAATCAATTAAATGAATTCTGCAAACTGCTTTTCTCACTATTACTATAACACACCACATGCATCACTTCATCTGAACAAGTTCAAGAATTATTGGATGATTCTCAGCAGACCAGATTCTTAAAGTCTCGTTGCTGATATTAGTATTCTTCAATGTTCTTAGCCTTTTTTTGTTAGAAACTATATTTTGACATGATTACAGGGAATGCGTTAAAAACTAATAGATATAATTTTATAACTAATACATGTATATTGTAAAACAAAAAAATTGTATAATTAATAAACACATTTAGTTGTGCAAATGTAAATCTGCGTGGTTCAAACCAATTCATGATTTCTAGTTCAGTTTAGTAACTTTGCATTCAAATAAATTTTTTTTAAATGATTTTTGTTGCCCACATGTTTTTTTTGTACTCTGTATCTCTTGTTTGTCACAGTTCTATTTTTAACGCAACATACAGTCATCACCATAATGGGGTTGTGCCAAAATTGTCTCCTTGTCACAATATGAACAGCTTGAAAGTCGACCTAGAACAGAGCAGCTATCTTTTGTTGGTAACACTTTAGAATAAGGTTAATGTATTAATTAACATGAACAAACAATGAGTAATACATTTATTACTGTATTTATTCATCTTCGTTAATGTTAGTTAATGGAAATACAGTTATTCATTGTTAGTTCATGTTAGTTTGTTATATGACAGTCTTAAGCCTCACACACTTGGACTACAAGTCACAAAGTTCTCGTTTAATTGGGCTCGAAATTATGGGTTCTTTACATAATAAACTTGCCATCTGTTTGTGTGTTAAAGTTTTTTCTCTTGAAATGTGGTTGTCTAATATGTATTTCTCTTAATTGTGAGACAGACAGGTGTGTCTGAGATTGAGTTTGTGTGTTTTGTGCTGGTTTCAGAATTAAAATAATGGGAAAAGAAGCTGTGTTCATACAGATAAATGACACTTGTATCCAAAGCAACTTAAAAAAAATGGATCAAGTTTATCTGTGAATATCTGCAGTTCTTGTACAGAACTAATATGTAGTCTTCTTTTTGGAATTTATTGTCCCCAAATCTGAAAGAAGAGCCTATACTGCCATCTACAGGATAAATACACAACCACAAAGTGGAATATTGATAAATATTATAATTTAAATAACTGTTCTCTATTTTAATAGATTATATAGAATATAATTTATTCTTCTGATGCAAAGCTGAAATGTCAGAATTATTACTACAGTCTTCAGTGTCACATGATCCTTCAAAAATCCTATTATTATGCTGATTTGATGCTTAAGAGATATTTCTAAATATTTTAATGTTGAAAACATTTGTGCTGCTTAATATTTTTTCAGGATTCTTTGATGAATAGAAAATTCTGTATAGCTGGATTAATTTGAAATATAAACTTTTTTTTATTATATATAATAAAAATTACAAATGCATTTATTGTCTTTTATTGCATATTCACTGAATAAAAATATTGATGTATTTTTTGTAAAAAATCGTGATCATGCATAAAGTAGTTTTAAATAATGTTTACATATATAATGGCTTTCTCTTCTCATATCTCTATCTTCTGCATCATCTTGTGTTTACATTCAAACACCTATCAGTCTATCTTGATGCCTTTACATACTCATGAAGTTTTCTCTAAACTTATTTGCCACTAGATGGCAGGATAGCACCTTTACACTATAACCGAGAGCTGAGAAGCATTTTTTGGGGGTTATTTTTGCGTGTAGAAGTCTTTGTGCTTTGATGCCTTGTGCTGTTCTGGCAGGTGTTTGACTAATAATTTTGTGAAACCTATGTGCATTTGTGTATTCTATTGTTAATTATCTGTTTGGTTTTGACTGGCACACGCATCTGACCTGTTCGTTGCTGCCCAAGACAGACGGTTGTGAACTTGAGAAATGTTAGCAGGCATGCATATGTCCATGTGTTTAATTCAGCGGCACTCTGCCAAATTTGCCTTCAGTCATAACATTTTGGCCACTCAGCATCTGGCATCGGCCAGTGCCAACCTGAAGCCACTGGCATCACTTTGATGCTGGCACAAGCTGTGCACATCTGGCCTGTTTTTGCTAAAAGGACACAATAAGACAAAAAGGCATTCAGTCTCTGTCATCATTTCTGCTTCTGCAAATACATTTCAAATCAATTAATATGTTGAGGTGTAAATGCACTTGAAAATCTCACAGATATTTAATGTGTTTTTGTTGACAAGGAATTTAAACTCTGTACTAAAGCTAGTTTTCATTGCACAGAAGCATTTGCATTCAGATCGACTGCATGCAGAGGTAGTTTGTTATTGATCTGCATGACGTTGATGGAAAGCCCACTGGGGAAGAGGTAGAGAGCAACCTTAATAATGTAAGCGTTACAAAGACTTCTATTCTTTTGTATTTAGAGTGATTGATTTAATGAATTAACAGTATAGCATCTGTGCTTGGCCTGTATAGTTGGAGCAGAGTGAATATGATTATAGTATTGGATTGTTTCTGGTTTGTGTTTTTTCAGGATTCTATCAGATAACATTGTAGCTAATTCAGATGTGGAGACAAGCTCTTACATAAGTGTGTTTTAAACTTTTGTTGTTTGAATGTGTGAAAACACGTTATAAAGTTGTTTATCAAGTCTTAACTGATCCCCCCCCCCTTTATTTAAAGAAAAAAACTAAATCGTGAATTTTTTTGAGAGTGTAATACTCATGTACCATCATAGGGGGCATTAAAGAGTAGTTTTATTTGAAGCTCATGCTTTTCAATGCAATAGACAGAGATACGTTATGTTCAGAATAGCGCATTAATTCTGTGATATATAGTATGTAAACTCAACTTAGTATGCACTTAAATGACATACTACATTTGTTAAAATATTTAGAGTAGTATAAAACCCGATTAGACAGTCTAATACAATTTATTCCACGAATTGCTGATTGTCTCTACTGTTCACCAAGGCTGCATTTATTTGATCAAAAATACATGAAAACAGAAATACTGTGAAATATTATTACAATTTAAAATAATGAATAATATATATAAAATTGTGACATTGTATCTTTTTTTGGCATGTTTTTACTGTCACTTTTGATCAATTCAGTGCAGTCTGTTTCACTCTCTGTCCATCTCTTGCTGTAGAGAGTCCAGTTTAAATGTTCCCTAGCTTTGTCCATGCATTTTCAGAAATGTGTTTTAAGTCCAGTGCTGGAAATAGTGCCTCAGAATGACTATAGATAGAACGGGAGAGATGCAATCTCAGGCAGTGACATCATCCTCTGCATCTAAATGATTAGTGTGTGTACTGTAAATGTGTGTGTGTGATGGTGTGTGTCAGCCCGCAAATGGGAGGTCCAGGTTTCGCTTCCGAAATTATGAAATAAATGAGAACACATCTCAGTGGATTTTCACCTCCATACACACACACACACACACACACACATACACACACACAATCCTATTACAGTGTTATCTGGAGCTCATTGACTGCTGTGTGCCACTGACCTGTGAATCATTATGATGGAAACAGTGAAAGTGTAAGAGATGTTAAAAACTCTGGGATGAGTTCAAAGAACAGAAAGTTCTTTGCATGGGGCGCTACTGCTGACCAATTAAAGGCCATATTCACAGGGTCACACACACTCGGCCAGCCTAAAGTGTGTGTGTATAAAGATGGTTTCTCACCAAAAGCTTCAGGGAAGAGGCTTTAACAGTGAACATGCAGAACTGGTGACCATGTTTAAGAGACTGGGGGCAGATTTACCAGTAAATGTTCCCATAAACAGCTACTTCCTTCACTTAATTTAGAGCTATAGTGGGCTCATCCGGAATCTCATGCTCCCCCCTCCCAACACTTCCTGTACTCTTACTCTCTCGTTTTCTTGTTTGTCTACTTTACAGTTTACAGAAGGTTTCTTTATTTATATAAAGTATATATATGTGTGTGTGTGTGTGTGTGTGTGTGTGTGTGTGTGTGTGTATGTGTATATATATATATATATATACAGTACAGACCAAAAGTTTGGACACACCTTCTCATTCAAAGAGTTTTTTTTATTTTCATGACTATGAAAATTGTAGAGTCACACTGGCTATGGCTATTTGACCAAGAAGGAGAGTGATGGGTTGCTACACCAGATGACCTGGCCTCCACAGTCACCGGACCTGAACCCAAGCTGGACCGCAGACAGAAGGCAAAAGGGCCAACAAATGCTAAGCATCTATCGGGGAACTCCTTCAAGACTGTTGGAAGACCATTTCAGGTGACTTCCTCTTGAAGCTCATCAAGAGAATGCCAAGAGTGTGCAAAGCAGTAATCAAAGCAAAAGATGGCTACTTTGAAGAACCCAGAATATGACATATTTTCAGTTGTTTCACACTTTTTTGTTATGTATATAATTCCATATATAATTCCACATGTTAATTCATAGTTTTGATGCCTTCAGTGTGAATCTACAATTTTCATAGTCATGAAAATAAAGAAAACTCTTTCAATGAGAAGGTTTGTTTCATACAATACAGATTGTGTCAGCTTTACAGTGTTAAACAGGAAAAACGTGTTCTGATAATGGAAGAGAACAATTTGTGTGTGTGTGTGTGTGTTATGCACCTCATGGAGGTTTGGAAAGACATAATGGTCCGTAAATCAAGAAAGAATTATTTAATTTTGGCTGAACGTAAATTACTAGTGTACTTTTTTAAAACTTCTCACAGTGTCTTAACCCTCAATGCTTGTAGCTAGATTTGTGCATGATTATAATGCTGTTCTTCATCGTTTGATGAATTCCCACAGCCACGTCCCGAACCACCGCACATCTGTTCATTTTGCTGAATTATTGCTTAATATTCTGCTTCCTCTTAGAAAAAAAAATGCCCTAACAATTATAGTGATTAAAAAGTACATAAGGAAACCTGTTTCACAAAGGCTCTAATTGTCTTGTTTTCTGTACATAAGTTTAGGAGTGGGGCGTATTAATTATAATTGGCTAAACAGAGATCAGATTTATCCCTGTGAGTGTGTGTATGTGTTTCATTGCACTGCTCAATCAAATAAGAGGTGTATTTCTTCCACACGCTGCCTGAACTATGGAGGGTGACTTGTAACGAGCCCCAACACAGATGATAACAGACCCAGTCAGCCTTATCTCACCTCAGATACAATCTCCAGCCTTCACTCACCCTTTCTCTTTATATTAATCCCATCATGCACAGTGTGTGTCCGTGTGTGTGTGTGCGTGGGTGTTTGTGTGTGTGTGTGTGTGTGTGTGTGTGTGTGTACACCCTTTTGCATAACATTAATGGAGAGAGTTATTGATGTTGCACTCAATAACACTCAACACTCATATCTGCTGCTGTTCAGTACGGAAACATTGATGTGTGTGTGTCATGGACTGAGCTCAGTGCCATAACCTTTATCTTGAGGAACTACACACACACACACAAGCCTACATATGATACAGCTGTTGGCCACATGGGCATCTGTCCCTGCCACAGTCTGCTTTCCCATCATCCCTTGGGGCGGCAGGCTTGGCTCAGGCTCTATTCTGTGGTTTATCTCCACCATTTGCTCATCCTCTCACCATCTCTGATCTTTCCATCTCTATAGGATTCCTTCTCTTCACATCTTTGTCTATTTTAGGCATCTCATTTTATTTGGCACGTTTCCCGTCTGTACTGATTTGCATCCGTTCTCAGTGTAAATGTGTTTTTGGATCTGCCTGCAGGTCTGTTTGTTTCTAAAGTGTTATTTAAGTGACGTGACATGTATGGTGACCCATACTCAGAATTAGTGCTCTGCATGGATCCCATCCAAAGTGCACACACATCAGTGAACACACACACTCCATGAACTAGATTATGGATTTAAATGGACACATTTTTAATCCAAACATTTCCTGATAATGTTGGGTTATCATACCTGTTTTTCTTCACCAGAGACTGATGGTCCAGAGGTGAACTCATCAAATGTCTTTTATTTTCCTCTGTTAGTCTGGGCATGGTTCAAAAGATTGGATGCAAACAACCTTCCAGCAACCAGATGGTCACATTAAATAACACAATGACCGAGTCATTAGCAGACTGCACAGCCTGAGATCAGTTCATGTCTCCTGCTAAAACTAAACTGAGGCATAAAGTCTTTTCATTTGGATCGTATATTCATCTGAGATCCATGACCTGTGTTTTCGGAGTTCCTGTATAAATCAGTGCTGTGATAAACCTGCCTGCCTCACCATGTTGGCCCAATGTCTTCTCGGTTTCACCTAAAACTTCTTAGGCTAAAAAGCTGTGTTTATACATTTCCTTGGGAAACAATAAAGGCATGAAAAAAGAAACTTATTTTCAGTTGGTTAGAGAGTTGCATCTTTTTGTTTTTGCGACGAATCTATATTGTGTTTATTAAAACAGAGTGACATCAGTTTGACTCATTATCACTTCTGAAAGATCTTTGATTGGCAGGTGGCTGATGATAGTGGACCATTTGGACAATTTTTCATAAAGGACCTTAAAAAAAAAAATTAAATCCACGGATGGTTGGTTGTATAGATGGTTTGATAGATGTTAGATGGATAGATTGGTTGGATGGATGGATGAATGGTTGGATAGATGGACTGATGGTTAGATATGGATGGATAGATAGATGGATGAATGAATAGATGGTTGGTTAGATCAATGTATAGATGTATAGATACATATTAGTTAGAAAATGAAGAGGTGGATGGATTGATAGATTTGGATTCTTTGACATCTCACTTCAAATGTATGATACCCTCCGTCGAGCACAAATCTTTTCAAAGCAGATCATCTTCAGAAGTGTGTGATTGCTGTTTTCTGTCTGGTTTGTCCTCATGGAGGCTGCCATTGTGTCTCTGTTCTGAGAGAACTGTATGGAGGACAAAAGAGCTGTCCGTTCCACAGACAGCGGAGCAGCGTGTTCTGAGAAAGTTCGAGGACTCCGAGCTTGTAATTTCCATGTCTGTGTCACGGCTCTCTCTGCCAGTTTATCATACTCCAAACCTCTAATTTATCCAGATCAGATTTGCACATTCTAGTGGTTCTCATTCACTCTCTGCCGCTCCATTAATTACAGAGCAGCTCTGCTGTTTGCAATCTAAGGTCTTGTTTCTTTTTTTCTTCCCTCTCTCACACAAATACTCCGTAACGTTGTTACAATTTTTACTTTTCTTTTTGGTTTGTTTTGCTTTAAAACATATGAGAAGATGGAGAAATTCCACACTTTTATAGTGTTTTTTAATGATTCTTTGCAGCAATTTCTAAAAGCATTATTATTTTTTTCTCGAGTTAATGAGTTGGTCATTTAGCTTCTTGATGTTCCGTTGGAGGTTGTCGTTTAATCTTTTGAAACATATTAGAATTTTCTCAGTTTTCTAAAGACCAAATAGAACTTAAAATGTTATTTTGTGGCATCATAAGGCTTTAAAACATTTTAGATGTTTAAGAATGCGGATAGATCTGCAACCCAGTTCCCAAAATCATTAGCTTCTGTTTTGTATTGTTTCAAATTTCAAAACCAGAAGCATTTACATGTGTGTTTCATGCTCCGTCATTAATTTTTCAGAGCTTTTGTAATCATCTCTGTTTCCATGGAAATCTGCGAACACAGTGATTATGGGATGTTTGCGATGCTGAGTTGCTTCATGCTGGGAATCAGACAGCATCCTCTCAGAGATTCTTTTTAATGTGTTTTATTCAAAAATGTGTTTTTATTTCCATCGTTGAGTTTGTATATTCTACATATAAGGCTGTCTGAGCTGTGTATGTTTATTAGACTGTTTTATTTTTCCAAATGTATTTTTCATTAGTTTAGTTTTCACTTTGTTTTATTTGTAGTTTCTTTGGTGTTTGCTAGATTTCATTCAGTTTTAGTTGAGGAAATGAATGAGAAATAAATCCAAAAACCAAGGCTGCTAGACTGTGGCTGGCCTCTATTAGCAAAACATCTCTTCATACTTCTCTTTCTGAGAGAGAGAACAGATTACAGCAATGCAAAATGATCCTGCAATAAAGGCTGTCCAGACTGGAGCAAATACTAGTTGTTAAATGATGTGAGAGAGAGAGAGAGAGAGAGAGAGAGTAAAGGCTGACCATAAAGAAAACAATTTTAGACGTCTAAATTCAAAATAATAGCGTTTTAATTGTGTATGATGCGGAGCTGCTATTTTACAGATTGTGTACTATAGATTATAGATTATAATATTAAGATTATCAACACACCAGGTGTTCTGGGATATATTTAGTAAAAGACAATAATCAGATGAGGCATCTGTCAGAGAGGGATGATATTATATACAGCTGAATTATATATAATAAATCCATGTAGAATTCAAATAGATTTTGGATTGCAATGTGTTTACAGCATTGAAATTGATTTATTGAAAGACATTGGGAAGCTCGTTTTGCAACTTCATAACTCAATTCCGTGCCAGAAATGATTGACGACCCACCCAACCACACGCGCGCACACACACACACACACACACACACACAGAGAGAGGTGTTTTTGTGAAAAGTGGGGACATCCCATGGGCGTAATGGTTTTTATACTGTACAAACTGTTTATTCTATCACCTTAGACCAACCCTACACCTAACCCTAACCCTCACAGGAAACTTTGCATTTTTACTTTCTCAAAAAAAAAAAAAAAACTCATTCTGTATGATTTATAAGCGTTTTGAAAAATGGGGACATGGGTTATGTCCTCATAAGTCACCCTCTCCTTGTAATACCTGTGTCATACCCATGTCATTATACAGAGTTGTGTCCTGATATGTCACAAAAAAAGAGCACACACACACATCATATACTTTTCACCATAGTGGAAGTGTTTGTGGCTTATAAACTGTAAGAATGATTCGGGAGCAACTTCTTTTGTGCTTTTGGACAAGTCACTTTAATGTTAGTTTGTGTGGAGATAGACCATGGGTTCATTTCAAGCATTAGAAATCACTCTTTTGGAACAGCATGGTAATAAGAGAGAGAAAGAGGTATACTGCTCTTGTAATTAGATGGCTTGTGTTTGTGTGTGTGCAGGTGTTTAGGACTTTTGGGAAAGCAGTTAACTTTCTTGCCAAACAGTAGATTGAATATTTATACTTCCAGGGGACTACAACCAAAAGTCTATTTCTGATGGGGCTTCATGGTGCAAATCACAGCATATCTCTTAATGTTTGTGTCTTTCTCTCTCTCTTTCTCTCTCTCTTTCTCTCAGTTATACTTCGAGGGTGGTGGGCAGTGGAGTTCATGCTCAAAGACAGAATCAAGAAGTAAGGGTCAGAGGTGCTGACCCTGTGCTTATGGATGCCAAAAACATACTTGAGCTCTTCAACATGGTGAGAAATATCATGATTTGGTGACACTACTGCAAACATCTATGACATCGTAAAGGGATAGTTCACCTAAAAATAACAATTGTGTCATCATTTAGATCAGTTTCATGTTTGTTTCTTCTTTGAAACACAAAAGATGATGTATTGAAAGTTAATAAAAAAGTTAAACATAAAAAAAAACAATTTTTGTTACTTTTACCTACATTCTATGATTAAATATAAAAACTTAAATTTATTTTATTTCAGCTGTTTGACGACGCAACTTAAACATTTAAAACTAAAACTGCATAAATATATATATATATATATATATATATATATATATATATATATATATATATATATATATATATATATATATATATAATAAAGCAAGAATAAAGCATAGAGCTATAATTAATTCATCAAGACTGTGATTTAATTAAATAAATATATGTGCTGCAGGTTTAATATGCATTTTATTTCTATGCGTGTAGGTTATGTACATCTCAGTTACTACATTCACAGTAAATGCTGCTCCACATAAACTGTTATCATTTACACATGCGGACTGTCTCAAACTCCATCTTTGCATATTTAATGAGTCGGAGTTGCTTCGTTCATCTGGGAACAGTATGCACCATTCTATAAACCTACACCAGGAGAGAAGAATACATCATCTTTATAAGATGCTAACTCTGAGTTTGCATGTTCTGATGTCCACATGTTCTTGTTAGAGAAATGACAGTGGCTATAGCATTTCTATCATAAAGAAGTAGCCAAATATTAATGATCAAGTGGACTTTTGAATGAAATGTTGTTTAGTCAATATTAAACATTGATTGGATTGTGCTGTAAAATAAAATGTAAAACAATTGTGCCCTCTGCAGGCATTTGATACTGTACATAAGTTATGATTAATATTGTTTTATTACACTTAGTATTTTTTTTTCAATCATATGATTACTTGCTTTGGATATTTTATTTGAACCCATTATTAATGCCTCATTGCTCATATTTATTTTATGCTTCACTAAGCTCTATTTTAATTACTAATTTAAAAGAAGAAAATAAGATTACTCGATTAATCATCAGAATAATCAACTGATTACTTGATAACCAAAATAATCGTTAGTTACAGTCCTCATAATATCTGATATCATTATCCATTTTTGCATGTATTGATTTTTGTATGATTTTTTATGAAATTACAACTTTTCCAATGCTTATCAAATCAGGCAGTGTTGTCGACCCACTGTAGACAGTCTGAAGAAATGTGCTTATGTCTTTAGAAGCATATTGCTGTTGTTGTTTGAGATGTTCTGTTCTCATTCTGAAAGACCTGATGGAGCAGTCATGCATTAACAATGTGGCAGGAAACAAGGGCAGATGCTTCTTTATCTGATGTGAATTAAACAGCTCATCAAAGTGATCCTGATGTTCTTCAAAAATTAACTAACAGATGAAACTTCCGCCTAATTAGCAGCACCTAGAGCAGATTTTAGATGAGTTTAACAGCTTTGGCTGAGGAGGAAGGGAATTTATACGTCACATGTGGAAGTAAGGCTGATTCTGATGGGAAGTGAAGAATTAAGGAGAAGAAATGATGACTGGCAGGGGCTTGTAGATTGAATCTGTGCTGATTGAACTAACAGATTCTTGTGAACTGGTGCCATCAGTAAACATGGGTGAGAACATCATGGCCTTATACACACACACACACACACACACACACACACACACACACACACACACACACATACTGTATATACACAGTGGCTTTAACACACACGACAAACACATCTGTGTCATAAACACTTTTAAATGAAATTTGCATTCATTTTGAATTATAATGAAAATAATCCAGTTTATCAATCGATGAATTGATTTTGAATTGCGTTATGTACAAGTGGTTCAAGGTTATGCATTAGTATGTTATTTTCACAAGATAAAACAAGGATTTTTATTGAAAAACATTAATGTGAATAATATTAATAATAATAATAATAACAATAATGAAACCCTAATGAAAATAAATAAATACAAATAAATTGAATAGTTATAATAAATAATAATTATTATTTTATTGGTAATTTAACTGGTATTAGTACTACTAGTATTTACTTAATATACTTAATATTTATTGTATTTATTAAAATAAAGCTTCAAGTAATTTCTTTCACTCTTTCTTTCTTTTGCCTTATCTTATTATCTTATTTCCTTTACTCTTTCTTTTTGTGCATCTGTGCATCTTAATAAAAAATGTTAATACATTTTTTAATTCTCGAAAAATGACAACATACTGTCATTCTGGTTTCACTATTATTATTATTATTATTATGATTATTATGATGATGATGATGAGTATTATTATTATTTTTTTTGTTGTTGTTTGAATGGGAAACGTACATATAAGAAATATCATGTATAATAGAAAATCTTTTTATTTCGTTAAAATGCAGCAATTTTATTGTTCTGGGTTTGATTGTTCCCATTCCATTCCTGATCTATGTACAGTAATATCAGAGCGCTTATTTCTGACTTGCCTTTAAACAGACAGAAGAATGAAATCATTTATGGAAGATTACCGATAAGGAAAGATCATAAACTCTCTCTCTCTCTTATATTCAATCTTATTTCACCCTGATAAAGTTATGAATTTCTTTTTCCCAGATGGTGAGAAATATTTCATTTCCTATTGTGATTTTGCAGAAAACCACAAGTGGAATCTGCTGTGTTAGTTTCAGCGCAGAGAAAGAGAATGGAAATATTGATCCTGTGTACTTTGGAGGTTTGAACAGGGATATATGTGGTTAAAGAAACTGAGAGTGTGACACAGAGAGACGGAGAGAGTTGAAAGGAGCAAAGGTTCAGAAAACAGGGGATTTTGGATGGCAAAGTGCTGTTTTTGTCATGCTAATAGCAGACTGCACACTGAAAGACCTTCAGAATAAAAGATGATTTTCTCAGAATCCCCTGCGGCTCTGTGTGGCAACAGTCTGTCCAGCTCTCTCGCTCTGCTACATGACATTCTTTCTTTCTTTCTTTCTTTCTTTCTTTCTTTCTTTCTTTCTTTCTTTCTTTCTTTCTTTCTTTCTTTCAGTTTCACTATTTCTTTGTCTATTTTACATTTTTGTTCTGTCTTTTGCAGTTTTGCTTTCTTTTGTGTTTTCATTCTCACTTTTTCTTTGCTGTTCATTGTTTTTTTTTGTGTGTGTGTGTGTGCACTTTTGGTGTCGTTTGAAACCATTATTATTGACATATTCTTTGCATCTCTTTTTATGCCTTCATGATAGAAAGCCATTTGCCATTTGATGCATCTTAAGTAATAAACAGGTGTAATGTCACCATTTTTGCATTTTGGGAGCTCGTTATGTAGTTCCAGTAGTTAACATTTGAGACTGATACTCACAGTGGTGGTAATTTACATTTAACTGAAGTTTTGTGTGTGTGTGTGTGTGTGCAGTTGTATAAGTGTGAAAAAGAAATTTCACCTTTAAAACTTTGACTATCCCCACCTTTGTCCTGACATTGCTCTCCTCAGTTAGAATAGCTGCTTAGGAGCTGAGATCCACCCACACTTATCTGTTTGTGTACATAGCAGAATGTCTGGAGACTTTCAGTCCAGATTCATCTCAGGTGGCCTGGTCTCCACCTTAGTCTACAGTTTTATCTATATTTGTTTATAACTTTGCAATTTATTGCTCAAATGCAGGAAATGGTAGTTTGGAAAAATTACACTCTAGTTTTATACAGTCAAACGGGGCTGAAATCCTGCATGTTTAGTGAAGCAAATTTGAGCAATAAAATGTTACTAATGAACCTGGTTCAGTACTGATAATAGTGATTCCTGATCTACAAACAAACACATTTTCTAATATATCTTAATCAGTATAATTTTTTTTTTATTAAAGAAATGTTCTAGCTTCTAAATATTTGTCTTATAAAATATTTTCCTTTAAAATATTTTTAAATATCTAAACCTGGTAAATGTATTTGAGAGGCAAAATTGCTTTTATTATTGAGAGTTTCACATCTAAATAGTTAAACATAATTCAATTTTTCTTGTTCAAAATCTAACAAATTTTAAAGTTTATGCTTTACAATAAAATAAAATAAAAATAAAATATATATATATTTTTTTATTTGTAACAAATTTATTTTAATTTTCTTCCTTTATTTATTCAAATTAAAAGCAGATATTGATTTTTCAGGACAGTTTTATGTGGAATGAATATACAGTACGTGTGCTGACAAGTGCAATGTAATGTCAGATTTCCTCACTGGATGTTAAACTACACATGAAACAACCCAGCCCTGGTCTGATGTCTGTAGTTCAGGTCACCGTGGCCAGCCCTTCCTGTTCCTCCTTAATAAATATGTCTGATTCCCCATAAATATCCCCTATTGGAATCTGGAAGAGGCCAGCAGCACAACTGCTTTTGGGTGTGGAGACACAATAGCATCTCTGTGCTCGGGATGTGTGTTTGTGTGTTTTTCAGCACTCATACAGCATCTCATCAGACTCATGAGTGTAAATGTGGACTATAGGGAAATTAGCGTTTCACTTTAGAGTGTCAGTAGGGGCTTGTGTTGACCTGCGACACTACTGTTCTCTAGTCTGTTTTACTGCATTACAGAAAATTGATTTATTAGCCGCCCTGTTTGGACTGCCAGTACTTTTGGGTGGATTTTAGTCTTCAGCTACAACATCCGTTAAATGAAAAGGTCACCCAAATATGAAGATTCTGTCGTAAGTGTTTGACTCTCATTCTGTTCCAAACCTGTATGACTTATTCTTTTCTGTCATGGAACATGAAAGGACAAAAACCATGAATGTAATTGGTGAACAGGGACTGTAAAGCTCCAAAAATACTAATAAAACCAACTTAAAAGTGGTCCATGGATATCTCTGTGTGAGGAACAGTCATTGTTAGAATTTGTACTGTGCACACTTTCATGTTTATTTAAGTAACAAGCATGAAAAGTAGGCACTTTTTTTGTGCATATCAGCTTAAATTTTTGTCTGTCGCTAATTGGTGACAGAATTTTCATTTAAGTGTGAACTGTTTTTTTAAGGACTTTCTCAGTAATTAAACTTTAATTTTCCTTGTGTTCAGTCTGTGTTCAGTCTAGCGCAGGAAACCACCCCTTAAATGTTAAAATTATGACATTTTATTGGCTATTGCAGTATATCGTTATATTGACTTTAATATATTTTATTATATTGTTGTTGTCATTATTTTGTTAAAACTTTTTTTTTTTTTTTTTTCTCAGCATATCATGACTTTTGTGGCTCATTGATTTTAACTCCAAAAAATGGCAAAAAAAAAAAAAATACACCATTAAACAATATTAGTTGTCCACATGCTAAAATGTTTTATTATGTGCATATTAAAATGTATTTAAAATAACCGCATGAGATTTGTATGGCCAAAAAATTCCGGGAAAGTCAAGGGGAACCAAGCAAATTTATAAAGGCATGATATGAGTAAATGATGACAGAATTATCATAAATATAAATATTTAATATACCTGTTTAAGAAAAAACTATCTGTACACAAAATGCTTACACTGTCAATTGTTAGTCTGTTTGGGGTCAACTGTGTGTGTTGATCATTTACTGTGTGTGTTTATCACTTGACCTCTATTATTTTTCCGTTCTCATAGCAGGGTATCAGGTGTGTAGTATAGTCACAGTATAGTGATATTCTGTATCAAAGGCTTGTCTCTTGTCTGAGGCCTCAGGGAGAACAGAACTCACTGTTTGAAGTGAGTTGAGAGATCTACAGCTCTGGAAAGAGTTCACTGAACACTCAGCACTGCCTGTCTGCTGGCCGTGACATATCTCAACACATCTGAGTTCACTTCAGGCATGATATCAACAACAGTCCAGTGAAGATCAAACCGTTAAATGAACCACATTCAGTGTCATTGCAATCCAGAAATCTTACTTTTATTTACATCAATCAATCAATCAATCAATCAATCAATCAATCAATCAATCAATCAATCAATCAAACAAGCAAACTTTACAGTGTAATTAAGTTAATCAATGAATGTAAGTTTTATCATCATTTTATTACAAAAAACTAATTTTAATCAGTATTTTGTCTTCTTGTTCAATAAAAATATATAATTTTCTTAAGTAAAATTTATTAGACAAGCAAATTTGTGTTTTTAGTGGTTGAGGGTGATTTTCTTTCCAATCTGCAAGAATGATCGAGGTTAATTTAGCGAATATCTGTACTGATACCTAAATGGAATTTTTGTTGTTGCAATTTCTAATGATAAAAAGAGTAATTATGTTTTACAAATATAAGTATATAACTTCATATATTTGAAATCAATAATTTCAAACATTTTATAGGCATCTTTTAGCATGTTTACTTGGTTCAATGGGCAGAGGGAGATATTTGCAATTTACTGAAGGGAGAGTACTTGCTAAAAATTAATATCTATAATTTTCATACAAAAAATGGAATTACAAGTTAAATTATAATTAAGACATTTTTGGGGAATATTTCTTGAATTAATGTTATTTTTCTTCTACAGTTAGATGTTTTGTTTTGAAATAGTTTGTCAGGCATTAATCTAACAAATCAGTGACATTTATGCTCCAGTATAATGGAAATCTAGTAAGAAAAACTAAAACGTACAGTATCTGGAAACGTGTGCTTGAAAATGTTTCAATATTTTAGTTGGAAAACAAATCAGGTTGCTGATTTAGAAAATCATTTTGCTGTGATGTGTCATGCCTAACACCCCCTTAAACTTTATAAAACTGTTTGAATGCATGGCCTTTGGTGTTTTATCGCTTTAACATTGAGCTGTGAGTGTTTCGAAGCAGTGAGCACTTAAATAACTAATGCATGTTCTGCACTGACGCAGTCTGTGCTCGCCCGGTCAACTCATTTGCAAGTCACTTTAGATAAAAGCCTCTGTTAAATGAATAGAAATAAATGTAAATGTGTTATTAATTCAATCTGTGAATTTTTATCTCTTGCATCTCTTGTGATCATTGAATTGATAGATCCTGTATACATAGTTGCAGCTTTAACATTTCTGATCAGATTAATCATATTTAAAATCAATATAATAGCCTATTTATATATATATATATACACACACACACATACAGATATATATATATATATATATATATATATATATATATATATATATATATATATATATATATATATATATATATATATATAACATATAATTTTACTGACTTAATGCATTTAATCATTCATTGAACATTGATGCTTTCTTTGCATTGCTGTTGCCACCATTTGGTTATTTCTTCATATTTACCTGTGGCTTATTGTGTTATGTAATGTCTGTGTGGATGCAGACGGAATCAGAAGCATTTAGATGGACATCTGAGCGCTCTCTCTGTTTTGTACAGTCGTGTTCTGATGTTCTGGAAGGCATTATGACAAATCTTGAATCACACAGGCATGTGAACAGATCAGAATCCTCTGCTTCCACAACAGGATGGATGACTTCACTTCAGTTCCTCTCCTCTAGTCTCCTGTAATCTTTTTTCTCTTCTTTTGTCACCTCATCTCTTCTCAAGCCATCTCCTCACTAACCTCATTATTGGGCTCATTATTCTTGTTCAATCCATACAGCTAAGTTCTCAGTGATTCTCAGATGATCATCTAGTTTGATCACATTCCTGAAAGCTCACAGATCGCTCCTGACAGTGTTTTAACATGCTCATTTAATGTCCTGTTGATGTTATTTCACAATGCTACGTGTGAAACAGCAACTCCATGAAACAGCTCCATTCGAGCAGCACGTCCTCTGTGTCCGTGGAAATAATAAGAGCTTTTGCCAGGCACTCTGATGTCTGTGAAATCCCTTTTCCTTCAGGAGAGGAGGTCACTGACATGAGCGCTGTGCTACGCCAGACGCTGAGCTCTGTTTGTCCTGGAGACGTGAAGCTCAGAGCAAAAGAATGCAGCTAAAAGAAGGAGAGGGCATTCTTTATAATGATGTGCACACTCCTGTTTGTCACTCCTCCTGTCTTTCTTTCTCGTTCTTTCTTTCACATTTTGGCTCTTTCACAACAGGTTTATTGTTGTTAACTAAAACTAAAATGTATTAGAAACAGTTGTTAATTAAAATGAGGCCGAAATAAAATATAAATACTTGCTGAAATTCTTAAAGGTCCCATGGCATGAAAATTTCACTTTATGAGGTTTTTTAACATTAAAGGGTTAGTTCACCCAAATATTAAAATTAGGTCAATTTTTTTGTAACGTTACATATTTTTATGTCACCTTTGATCAAATTAATGCATCCTTGTTTAATAAAAGTATTAATATTTAACAAATCTTACTGATCTCAGACAATTGAGCAGTAGTGCATGGCTCTCTTTTCTGCTTCTCTCTGTCACTTTCGTCTGTCTTTCTTTCTGTCTCTTGTTCTGGTCCTCATGAGGTGATGGAGTCTGTCTGTGTGAGGGTGGGACTGTCAACTACACACCCTGTCTGTGTGCGTGCGTGCGTGTGTGTGTGTGTGTGTGTGTGTGTGTTCAAGCAGCAGAAATCCTCTTCAGTGAGTCGTGAGAAAGAAAGCTTGGCCTCACACACTCACACTGCTGCTCTGTTGCCCTTTAATGTCTTACGAATGTCTTCTTGCATGTTTGTCAGCTCTCTAGTGAGCTTTTGTCCTGCTCTCGCACAGATTTATAAACCTGATCGCTTTCTCTCCCCCTCCTTCTGTCTGTTTCTCTTTCTTTTTCATTCCTTCTCTCTCTTGTTCTTCCTCTGGATGCCAGTGTGCAGTAAATATGCAATATTTTACCCTCATTTTGGTCATTAACTCCTGGAATGTGTTTTCTTGAGCCCTGCTGGGGTTTGTTCAACAAAGCAGTATGAGCTATTAACCACTAACACACACACACACACACACACACACACACACACACCTCGACCTGCTCTTACCAGAGGATCGGTCACTCTGGAAACTCAGGTTTTACAGTGAATAGAAAGTTTCTTCTTTAAGTTCTTTTAAGTTTATCTTATAGAGTTTTACAGACTTCGTACGTGATGTTTCAGTTGGATGATTCCGGAGTGGAAAAGAGGAACATTATTCCCATCCTCATGCATGCAACAGACTACTTATTTCAGCACATCAACTGATATATTTATTTAAAACTGGACAAATGAGCTTTTGATAGCAAATTTCTATTTCAATTTCAATTTCAATTTTTTTTTTTTTTTTTTACTGACTCAATCCTGGTTTGTTTTTTAGTCAAAAAAAAAAAAACTAACAAAAACACATTCAATCTGATGTTTACAGCCCTTATCCAAACCACATCTGTATGTGGTTTGAAATCCGATTACAATCAAATCTGGAAAGTATAAATGGACAGATTGGATTTCTTTTAATCGTTCATGATTCCTTCAGTCTGTCAATCAATTTTCTGTCCAATGTCCATACCAATACTTTGCAGAGTGACAATACCAGCCTAACAGAACATACTTTAGTTGGTCTTTTGTTAGTTTTTTTTTATATATACATAGAAACAGTGAGTTGAAAAAGGAAAGAGGATCAGGAACTGACAAGCTGAATTCACGCTTTCTTTAAAGCAATTTTTAACCAATCAGATGTGTGCCTGAGCAGAGGAATCAATGTGACAAAAAAAAAAAAAAAAAAAAAAACCTTGCAACATGCAAGAAAAATGTTAATTAGCAGATTCTTTTTCTCATTTTGGAGTAAATAAAACATATTTTAATGAACAAGATAGATTTACTTGGGCAAAATTAGATTTCTGTTTTCAGGAAAAAAGTTTGTAGCCAAATTTATTTACTTTAAAAAATGTATTTTTAATTAGCAAGGACACATTAAATTAAACAAAAGTGACAGCAAAGACTACATTTGGTACAAAAAATTCTAAAACAAATAAATGCTGTTCTTTTGAACGTTCTATTTATCAAAGAATCCAGTGAAAAACAAAAAGTATAACCATTTCCAAAATAAATAAATAACGGTAGGTACTGTAGGTAGATATATAGATAAGCACAACAATTCAGCTTTACCATCATAGGAATAGATTACATGTAAAATATATTCAAATAGAGTTATTTTAAATTGTAATACAATTTCACACTATTACCATTTTACAGTTTATGAACATAAGAAGCTTCTAAAAAAATAATAAAAATAATAATAATTCATAGCAACTCCAAGTTTTGAAGTGTTGTGTACTGTATATTTTGAATTAAGCTTTGTTGTTCTTGTTCTAAGCATAAATGTAAATATGTAAGCCTAGCATGCATTTTAATAATGAATGTTTTTATGTTTTTATTGGGCAACAAGAAAATTAGCTTTTGCGGTGAAGAAAAACAACAACATTAATCTAGATGTTCAAATGAACTTGTCTCAATAGTGACCCTTGCAGGAACATTCCCCATTGCAGTATTTAACCTGGAGCCTGTCCGATCTCACTTTGGAAACATCTTAGAGCAGATGTCTGGATTAGCTGTGATTGATGCTCTCGTAGGACGTGAGTTTTGGCCGTGTTCATTTGTGAACCGGAAGAGAGGGACACACACAGGCGATGAAATTAGTTGCATATTGAACTCCCTTTATACTGTATGCCTTATGAAATATGTCAAATGGGAGTTAGACGTCCCACGTGACATCAATGTTTGCACAGTCCGGGGAGCCATATTAAGGAAAATAAAAATAGCCTGCAATTAGGTTGATATTTCGTTCTTTAATAAATTATTAAAGGGTCTAAGAAGCACAATTTCAGTTAACCTTATTGGCAGAGACCGTTATCGAAATTCTAAATGTTCTCAAGGACTCAAATCCATCACCTTTATTTGGAATACTCATACTCATAAGTTAAGCTCATATGCTTTTAATTGCCATAAACTATTATTTTGACTTGGGTTTCAGTTTGTAAAACAAAGTTTAAACACATTCAATTAATCTCAATCTAACGTTTCAACCTTGGCATTTCTAGTTCAAAAGATTTGTCGAATTGTTTGTGATGTACAGAATTAGAAAGAGAGGCTGAGATAACTGGGCCTTCAGCCAGTTAATAAACCATAACCATGGTCACTGCAGTCTTTCATTTTTTAATTAATTCTTTATAGTGTGTCTAATGAGAGTCTCTTGAATGCGTTTTAGACTCCGTAGGTTAGCTGACTCAGTCACGACACCGCCAGCCAGTCCATTAAGACATGAATATGTAATTAATTTATTCATTTGACTACGTTGGATGATTGCAAGGTTGATTGGTTTGTAAGGGCTTTGATAAAAAATATTCATTTCTGTGATTCGTTTATAATCAGTGTTTGACTTTATTGGACCTAATGGGTCACATGAGGCACAGAAGAGGAAAACATTACCGTATTTTTCGAACTATAAGTCGCACTTGAGTATAAGTCGCATCAGTCCTCTCGCGGCTGGAGACGGTAATGTTTTCTCTTGGTTTTCTCTTAGTTCATTTCTCTTGGTTCACGTCAAATTAATTTTGATAAATAAGTGGCACCTGACTATAAGTCGCAGGACCAGCCAAACTATGGAAAAAAGCGTGACTTATAGTCTTGAAAATACGGTAATTATATTTCTTTTGTTGGGTTGATGCCTTCAAGAAAAATGCTGTTTATTTGGCTTACTGTGTCAGAGTAACATTTTAAATGTCATATTCTATTTTTATTTTCTTTTTGCATTTTAATTCCTTTTAATTTTAAATAACCTTTTTTTTTCATCCCACTTCTGACCTTTTTATGTGGGCTGTTTTTGTGTTTGTAAATGACCTCCATTATGATTGGCAAGCTCTGACTTTATAAATGTGGGCAATCTTAATCCTCATGTGCTCTTATAGTTGTGACTGCATAAACCTGAATATTTCTGAATGATTGATCTAAGCAAAAGTGTGCAGAACAGGCAAATTGTGCTTTACATACAAATTAAATCAAAAGCATATAGGTGTCAATAAAGTTCAGTTAGAATCAAGTAGTACCTTGCAACTGTGGATAGTTGGCTATTATTAACACATCAAATTGCATGCTGTTTCAAATTAACTTGAAATCCATATGCATTTCTTCAGCAATTACTGCAATGTAATATGACTTCAAAACCAATAGCATTGTGCACTTCCAATCTATTCCTTTAATTGGATCAATTCTCAGTTGTTTGAGGAACAGCATTTTCTTTTCAACAGCAGCTGTGTTTTGGTAATTAGACATGGTTTTTAACAGTCTGATGAAGAAGAATAGTCACATGAAGAGCTTCCCGCTCAAAACGGCATTTGTCTGTTTATATTGAGAATAAACTTAAGCTTTGTTTGGGAACTTTCTGTTAAGAATTGTGCAAAAATGCAAGTCATTTGCGAGCAGCCACTCATTCTTCTCATTTTGGTTAACAAAAGTTATTTTGTTACTCAGTTATGGAAGACTGTGTTGTATAGTTCTTTGTTACACAGTGTGAAATCATAAATGGTCCACTAAAATGTAGGCTGGGAAAACAGTGTTGGTATATGACTGCACAGTATAGTACATCCTCCATAGAGCAGAGAAAATCCTGTTTTTCATGATGTTTCCATTATATGTTTCAATATGCTGGGGTTGAGGATGTGTGTGTGTGTGTGTGTGTGTGTGTGTGCGTGTCTCTACTGGGCTTTGCGAGTGTGCATTATGTCTATTGATAGTGCAGCAGGGCATGTTCTCAATGCAGAAGTTTGTATGTACTGTACCTACCAATAAAATAGATTAGAAGAAGAAATAGAAGGTAAATGCAATAAATAACTCCCAGTAACCAGGTAACATGATTTTGTGGGGTTATTATTTGCTTTTGCCACCTGCTTTTTTCTTGAACATAAAATAAGCTTTATTATTATAATTAGTTTCCTAAATATGTTGTGGTTAATTTCAAAATGAAATCTGATTCATTACTTCGAAACGTGACTTATTAATAATTGTGCAAATTGTTAGGCCTATGCAGTTATTGGTAATATTAAATCCATTTCTAATTTTATTGACTTTTTAAGTACAGTATATCTTGTACAATAAACCATTATAGTACTAGATCATAACTTGAAATCTGGATCCTGAAGCAAAACCAGTAGAGAATTAAGATTTGCGGTGCATCGATTTAGAAAGACCTTCACAGATTTAGAAACTCTCATAGAAAGTTGTTGTGAATCCTAAAAAATATAAAATAAAAAAAATACTCAGGTATGCATCAATATTATTATAGCATTATTGTTATACTATTACAAGTATTTTGTTTTTAAATATTTTTAAATTAGCATTTTCATATTTTCTGTTTAAAGTTTTTAAGCACATTTTAATGTTTTTAAAATATTATATATTTTAGTACTTTAACTTTAACTCATTTTATTTCAGTTAGGTGCCAAGGTGACATTTCTAATTAAGTTTTTCTTATGTTTAGATTTTTCATCTAATATTTAAAGTGTATTTCATTTCAGCTTTAGGTTAAAAAAAAAGATTTTTAATAGATTAAGTTGGTTATTTAACAATAACAAGACTGGTACACATGAGAAATGCAGCTTTATGACACTGTCATGTGAATTGGAAATAGTTACTCTAATGGTTTTTGTGTTTGTGGCTTTGCAATTTGATCAGGCTTCTCAGACTTGAAAAAACTAAACCAGTCTAATCTAAAAATATTAATGAAATCAGTGCTTCCGTATGAGGTCATTTTAAGGAACAGAAAAGGTTTGAGTTTGTGCATGATGGTGCATTTGCAGTGTTGGAACACTTTCCCCAGAGTCATCTTCTGTGTTTGCGTCAATCTGCACGTGGCTGTTTTTGAAAGGCGTCCATGTGCTTTGTCGGTACAAAGTTAGAAAGCCAAGCAGAGAGTGCTGAACCATGTGTGTGGAGCCGTTGTCATTACTTTCCATTAATATCATCTATATATTTATCACTGTCTAGCTCCTGGCAAACCTGCTATATTTATCTATAGCTTCACATCTCTAGCTGACTTGTGAGCCCTGGGCAGGGGGTGAAAGGTCACGGCGAGCGTGTGCATCCTGACTGTGCTGACTCAAAGGTTAAAGGGTTGTGCGAGTTTGACCTTTACATTGACATTTATTTCCTCATTGGGAACTTCTGTGCAAAGTGACTTTCAAAGAATGTGTACAGGGAGTGTGTTGTGACATTTAGTCCCCAGCAGGTACTGAAAGATTCAAATCAAATTCGTTAACTTCCTGAGCTCAAAATCTCACACTGAACGAGAAGGGAAATCTAGTGAAATGTCAGTGGAAAGATTCATATTCATCCTCATTCCGGTGTGCAAAATTAAAAACAGTCCAAATATCCATTGTCAAAACTGCATTTGGTACAGATAGTACCAAGGTGTCATCATGTTGTCCCAACACACACTGCCACTTGTTCAGAATTAGATGTATCTGATTGTGTTCTGTGTCTGATATATACCTCTGCATTTAATAGTGATAATTACTGATCTGATATTTGTGATTTTCCTTTTTCTTTTTAGGAGATTCAAGAGGTCATGCCGGGTGTGGGGCTCAGGGAGTCCTGGGACGAGAGAGGCAGTGGAGAGAGCAGTGCTGAATGTGATGATGAGGATGGTTGTGAAGGCTCTGGAGAGTCTGTAGCATCTCCCCGTAAGTTAACAAGCAAAATCTCACGTACATCAGGACTTCCATGACTATTTTGTGTTGGTTTGGTGCTGTTCTGTCTGGCTTGAGGGTCATTCTTGTGAAGCTGTTTGACTGCTAGACCCTGATTAAGACAGTAATCAGCCTGGTTATACACATAGTGTTGATTAGCTATTCACGCTTCAGAATGATTGCTGCACCACATTTGTGATGAAACAACTTGTTTTGGTATGGCTGGTTAGTATGGTGGATGGTGTAACTACATCATCTTGTTCTAATTTTTTTTTCTTTCTCTAATGAGAGACATTTAGAATCAGTTTCATAAGTAAATAAATATATAATTATTTTGATGATTTATCAATTTAACATTGAGTATAGATCAAATGTTTGGGGTCAGTTTTTTTTTCTTCATTATACTTTATTTTACAATTATCTGATTGTTTATGGATACTCTTAAAAGCATGAAAGTGACATGATGACATATTTTTTCTTTTTAATTTTTCCATGTCTCCTGGTACCAACATAACAGCTCAGGATAGTCTCTAATGGATTGGGGACTGTTTCTATGCTCGTGGTGCCATCAGTGTGTTATTTTCCTTTGGCGTCAGAGTCACATGGAATTAACTCCAGTAACTGGCTCAAAAATGGCTGTGGAAGATTTCAAATGTATTTATTTATTTATTTTTTGGGATCCAAAAATATATTTTCATCCAAGTATTATGTTAACTTTTTCATATTCAGGATGTGTAGTGTTAGTAATTGCGTGAAAAATAATTTTTGAGCTAAACTGCTTCCCAAAAGGAAGCTTGTAGGTCTCACAGAATGCATCACATTATGTCATCTGTATATTCAGGTGTTGAAATAACCACAGAGACCACCCAGTGATACAGAGAGATTGTGTGACCTTTTCTGACTGTCTCAAATGCAGGTGCTGAGGTAGTACCTGCCATTTCATCATTGCTAAAATGGCCACTAAATGGCCTCTCTTTCTGCCCGGGGTGGTACCACATGACCCACGGCTCCACGCCCCTGTATTTTCCCCGGTGATCACTGTAGACCTCATTTGTGTAGCATTTCTCAACACTTTGAAACCCAATCTTCACTCATCACTAAAATCACCCCACTGGGCCCTCCGGCAGCCATCTTGCTCTCCTGCACCCATTTCCCCTAATCTGCGGTTAGCGCTCCAGGGTGCCACACATCAAAAACACAGGTACAGGAAGGGGTGAGGGAGTCCCTTTATCACCAGCTGAAAAACATTCCAGGGTAGAAAGAGACAAGGTCAGTGAGAGCAAAAGTGTTTGGGAGAGGAGACGACATATGAAAAACGATGTCCATCCATCACTCTGAATTTCTCCAAAGGGCACAGGTCCCCCTTTAAAAGCTCTGACGCCTGTAGCATTGATCGCATCTCTCAGACAGTAAGACCAGCTGTTATGGCAGTGTATTTATAAGATTTGTCACTCAAAATACTGGCTGAGACTTTGTGTCCTCAATGTCAAAAATGGCAGTTAGAAACAACTGAATTTTTTTTACAGATCCTATAATCAGATTGAACATCACTTTTCAGCTTTGCAAACCTGCCACAATCATAGAGGTCTATAAAAGAACGCTACAGTAATGGTATCATTCTGTAAGCCCACCCAGAGGTTCGTATCACCCTGGTTCCCACGACAAAAACCCAATTGGATTTTTAAACATAGGCTTTGGACAAACTAAACTACTGTTGCATGACTTCAGCATCACCATCACTAAGCTCTTGACAACTTTCACATTGCGCTTAACCCTGAGTTATTGGTGTTTTAAACCCCGTAAAAGAACGTTTCACTTGTCAATAACTTAACATTGTAGTTAACCCTACATAAATATGTACAGTGTGAAATGCTGCCGTGTTAGAGTGTTACGGCTGGATGATTAGCAACAGACACCCAATCACATGGTTCATCACATACTTAGGATGGTCACGGGAACACAGCGCATTGTATAAACAGCCATTTCAGTATTTGAGGGAAACAAATTTAAAATGGTGACGGAAAACCATTCAGGTAAGGCAGTCTGCAATAATATGAGGATGCGTAATGCTAGAGCAGTTATGTGAACAGGTTGCATGCTGCATTCGTCCAATGAATGACACTGACACTGCAAATATGCAAATAAGAATGTTAAAGGGATAGTTCACCCAAAAAAATGATGTCATTCTGTCACCATTTACTCACCATTCATTTGTTCTAAACCTGTATGAGTTTCTTTCTTCCAGTAAAAACATTTAGATTTTTTTTTAAACAAACAGTTGACGGTAGCTATCGACTTCCATTGTATTAATTTATTAATATGTCTATTTATTTATTTACTTATTAATTTTCAGGTTTAGAACAAGCAGAGGGTGAGTAAATGATGACAAAATTTTGGGTGACAACCCAAAGACATCTCATTTTTGGGTGTACTATCTTTTTCAGCCGTCTCTCTCTTGTTTTCCATTTTACCTCTTGGTTTGCTCTCTCCCTCTGTTTCTGGTTGCACATGCTGGGTCAAACACATGCCCAGTTTTGCCACGGTGCTTAATGGCAAACATGTAAACGTGTGGAGTGAACAGAAAGAGAAGGTTCCAGAGCCTACCACACTTTCTCTGATACTGTTTTAAGAAGAGCACACGCAAGTGTTTCTTTATTTATTTAACCCAGAAGTAAATCAACATGGGGGAGTCGAAGGTGTCTTTTATTTGAGCACCTGGTCATAATGCTCGAGTGAACCAGCTGACCAAAAGAAATAAGCCGTCTGTTTTTCCTCCAACTGTTCTTTGGAAGAAGACGTGCAATTCTCAGGGTTAGATGTTATGATAGGTGCTCTGGATGTGTTGTGTGCCAGCAGAAGGTGTTTCGTTAGATTCTGTTGAAACCTCTCGACGTGCAAATTTGCTGAAGATGTTTCGAGAGTTTCCACTTTTGAGAATTTCAACTCGGAGACTCCGAGGGAGCAATGAATTATGTAGTTAGAGGTTAAAATATATCAAACTTGATTTATTTATATTAAATAATATATATTTTTAAATTAATTTCATATGCATTTATTTATTCATTTTATTTGGGGAGATTGCAAAACGTAATGGAGCTATATAAAATAATTATGTTTCAGTTTTCAAATTATATTTCATTTACATTACATTAATTGAGATTAAAGATACCTTATTTGAGATTTTTCTTTCCAAAATGAGACCCAATCCTGTAGTAGTGGTTGTTTGGAATCAGAGACTGATCACAGATTTGAACTGTTACATATAGACTATGATCTACCACATATGTTGTTTATCAACACAACTGCATTTTAACTGCAGTCACATCCCTTTCACCCTCGTATTTCCCTCCGTCCTTCATGACACCACATCTCGCCCCGTCACGTTCACGCCATTCTAGTTCCATGAACCCCGCTTCTCTTAGGGGTCAATATTTAATGGAATGGCCTCTCTGTTGACCCCTGAGCCTGTCCCCTTTAGTGGCGCCCTCATGACAATGAGGCATTTAAATTGATTGAGGCACAGCTGGACAAGGCCATGGCACTAGCCCCACGGGTACAGTGTGATTAAACACTTTAACCTCTGACCCCAGTGTTGTTAATTCATCTGCAGATGTGTTCCACATTGAGGATGTCAGAACAGGAGCTGAACATTTGGATCATTGAGTCACAGTTCACTGTTTGATATGAGGTTATGCCCTGAGCTCTATTTTATCAGTGGACTTGACTGACACTGCAAACACAGACACGATTTTTTCCTGTAATGCTGAGGCTTAGAAGAAGCAGATATTCATGGCAGTATCGCATGCCTGTATCATAACGGGGCCAAACAGCTGTTGTGCTACATTTATCAGCATTGCATGTTTTTACAGTGATACCATCTTCCTGCTCCTTGGAAGTAGAGTTTAAAGTCAACATGAACTCAAAATTCACCCTGTAGATTTTTAGCACACGTTCCAGGTTTTATTGGGAACATTTCAACAGTTATTCCAAAAAAAAAAAAAAAAAACTATTTTGTAATCTTTCAGCAACTGAGCTTGCTACAGCTCTGAAACGAGTGACAATTTCAGCTGATGCCACACATGACGGCGTTTATCAAAACAACAAAAATATTAATATAAATTTTAATGTTATTAAAATTTATATAAAATATGTAATAAAAATAATATAATAAAAATAATATATTTAAAACAAATCTTTACCATTTTATATTAGTATTATTAATAACAATATCATTGTTAGTAATATTATGGATGGATGCACTTTATTGGACCTCAACACCCATTCATTGCCATTTTAAAGCTTGGAAGAGCCAGAACATTTTTAAATATAACTCTGATTGTGTTTGTCTGACAGAAGAAAGTCATGTACACATAGGATGGCATTAGGGTGAGTAAATCATGGTGTTATTTATAAGACTATAAGTATGGCTCCATTGTGGTATGAAATGGCAACTTTTAAAGCTCCAATATGGAGGAATTTTGTAATAAAATTTCCGAAAATAACTTGCACAGTGTGATATATTTCCTCCAGTTGTGTACTTACAATATCTCAAAAGTCTCCAAAGATTTTTTATTTCAGAGAAATTCCGATTTTAAATAACTGGCCATCCCCGAAAAGAAATGTCACCTCTCAGTGACGCAATGTCCGCTCTATACTTTGTTTCCGGTGTAGACCATGTGATGACACAGCGGAATATCACATGGTCAAATGCAGAAGTGGTGGTTATTTTATAGCCGCGCGTATGGTTTGGTTGTCGTTGTTATGGATCACGATTACTCTTTGGCGAGTATTGAAGTGCCAGTAAAACGTAAGCGTCCATATTCGGATACATGCAGACTGTGTGACAAACAGAAGAATAAAACCAGGATAAATATCGGCCAGGCGTTTACGAGATGGAGAGAGCTGCGCGAAAATCTTGGACTTGACAGACACTCTGCTCTCGCGAGTGTATTGATAGACAGGTAAGCAAATCAATTATTTATTTTGTTATTGTACAAGTAACGTAATAGTTACAGTAAAGATGATTTTAATAGATATGAATTACACCACATGCCTGTACATTCTGTCACTGTAGCATTTTTTTTATCAATAACGTTACCTGTGAGAAAATAACATAACGTGGCAAATGGACTGTTATATTGCTCTTTGTAATAAGGTAAGGATTTTTATCACGTGTGGTGACCGAGATTATGGCAGTACAATTAAATACAATCGGATATGTGTTGTTAAAAATATATTTAGTCATTACTTGCAAATGTTCGTTCAAATTTACTTTTAGAACGATTGGTTTGAGCACGTTAAACAACACGGCATTAACCATAAACACGTAACACTGCACAACATTAACCCAACAAATCATTTAACAAATAGCTGTAAGTTGTAATGGGATAATATAGTATATCCTTGCAGTTCATTAATTATCATGACTTAAAATAATACGATCAGATATACAGGTAATACAAAAACGAATAAATTACCTCATCCGTGATCATGATTCGTTTATCCCATTTAGATACATTGATATGGTGAAAACGCATTAAAAACGACATCTCCCATCGTCACCTGCTTCATAGCGTCATCAAGCTTCGCCTTTGTTATTGTTGTAAATGCGCCCTTTTGTGGTCAATTACAAAAATCGCATACTGGAGCTTTAATGATCCAGTAAATTCCTGATCAGTTCCATTAATTCCAAATCCCAGGTTATAACATGGCAAAAGAGGAACTCCCATTCACAAAATCAAAATCACAGATAATACTCCAGAGCCTGTTTCTGATTAACATTTGTTTCGTTCCTGCAAACATTCCAATCAAAAAATCATAGGCCAAAACTTAAGAGTTAGCCTTCTAAAATTGTAATCACAACCATAACAAGCCTTAACCCTAGACCTGAACCTGAATTAAGAGGAATGCTGTTGTATTTTCTTGGGTAAATCACATGAAGAGTGTGGATACAGTGATGCTAACATGTCAGACAGCACAGAGTGTAGTGATAATGAGGTGTTGTGATTCATTCACGCCAAATCACAGCAGATCCACCATCCATCCGATTGAAAGACAGAAGAACACATTGCTTTTCATTCACCCCTCCTAATCCTTGTGTTTAGTATTCCATGAGTGGCGAGGCGTCTCTTGTTTAGTGGAGTTTTGTTTGTGTTGCACAGGAACGGATGCCAGATTTCAGACCCGTCATTGATTTATAACTTCAGTGGAATTTGTGGACGAGCTCCAGCCAAAGCTTTACGCCACCGCCGCTGACACACCACCAGTTTAGCAATTATCGGATAACCGCAAAGCATGACGTGATGAGAAATGTTCCATAACATGATCAGAGAGAGGCAGCTAGCCTAGCATGTACTTTAGATAGCTTCATCATGGCTCTTCTGTTGTTCTTCTACTCAAAAAAACTAAACAACCAACATTTAAATTTAGCTTCTGAGGACTGTTTTCTGCCAACTTTGTATTCTTGAGCAGGGTTCCACCAGCTGTATTTTCCAAGAAGCAGTACGGCTAACATATTTTCAAAGAGTCAAAGTACCTAGTTCTCTTCATTACGCCTGTCTGGTCACTTTCCAGCTGTTTTATTGCCTTGTTGGGCCTAAAGAAGGCCGGCGGTCATTTCGAACAGCTCATTATTGTTGATCACTCTTCAAGTTGTCTTTGTTTATGGGCTTGACTATTTGGCTACCATGGCAGAAGATGGATTGTTGGATGTTTTCAGCTCAGAGTTCCTGCTTTTTCTTTCTGTCACTATGGTACTCTCCTCTCCTCCAAAATACCAATTTCCCTCCCTCGGTAACCAAAGCTGGGAAAGCAGAACTCCATCTAAATGGCTGTGGGCCTGAATGGGGCACATGGGGATCCTGGAATCTTTGGGGTCTCTTAGCAACCAGCGCTAATGTGGCAACAGCGGTTCTGAGAGGGACTCAGTGACTGGATGTGGAAGTAGGGACTGAGTTTTGATGCTTTGGACAAGCTGTGGACTGGATGAGGAAGATTTCTAGGCATTTGTTCATTCAGCAGATGCTTTTTCCAATGCTAATTCCAAATAGTGTTGCTTTCGTCAACAAAACATTTTTAACAAAATTTCGTCGTCAGCGTAACTTTATCATGTGATGAAAAACAAGGAATTAAAAATGAGACTAAACGTGGTTTGCAAAATAAAAACTATGCTAAAATGTCTCTTCATTTTTGTTGACCAAAAACGAGACAAACTAAATGTTATAACATTATTTTGTCTTGTTTAGTCATGTTATTATTTTTATTTTGCAGTATTTCTGTTTCCTGTTCCTCCCTTCAGAGGCTGCATAAGGTTGCACTGCGCAGACACAACCGATGTCCCTTCCTCAAGCCCCATTCGCGGCATTATTTAGAAGATGACAACAAACAAAATTAAGCGGCTCCGCTGACTGGGAGCGCACCTTCCCTAATGGACAAGGGTTTTATACTTGCTGCATTCGTCGTTGCACTATTCTTTGAAACAGGCGAGCGACTGTCCTCTAAAAGCGTCGAGAATCACCGGTGAGGAGAAATCATTTGCTAGTATGTCCAGTACAAGTCTTGTGATGAATGAGTTGATGAATGAATAATTTCTTTATGTGCAAACTTCTTAAAAACTATCTTAAACTATTGGCTGTATTTCGTATCAAACACAAGACAACTTTAAGCAAATAGTGTATAATTAATATCTAAATTAATTCAAATTATATTTATTTATTTATTTTATTTATTTCTATTACAATAAAATAAAACATACTTCAAATAAGAAGCCTTGGACAAACTATGCAAACATAAAAAAAAAAAAGAAAAAAAAAAAACGTTTTCCACCAAAAAGCACCTGGTGGAGTTTAAACTTAACAATAAACTGCTTCTGTTTCACACAAACGCTGGCACAGTCGTGCATGTTCGGATGCGGATCTATGCGGACAGTTACAAAAAAATGCCATGCACTCCGCCACGCAAAATGAGTTTTCGTCGACTAAAACTAGACTAAAATGTCATCAGTTTTCTTCGACTAAAACTAGAATAGACTAAAAAGAGTATGAACGTGACTAAAACGAATAAAAACTAAAATGACAGCTTCACACAAAGACAAACTAAAATTAATACAGGCTGCCAAAACCAACACCACTTCCAAATGAGGGAAAGCACAAGCAATTTTTTCTTGTAAAGATACAGTGGTTCCTGTGTAAAAGTAGGAAATAATAAAAAGCATTCAGAAAAAATAACACTAGGGCCGTGCGGGATGCAACTGGTGCTGTTGCAGTGGGCCCTGTGTTTGAGGGGGGCCCGCGGCGAATGGACCGAGGGGACCCACCCCCACCTTTCCCTCCCATGTAGTGTGTGATGTAACAGGTGGCTTTGTTTCATACCGAACTACATCAGTGTCAGGCTCCATCCATCACAGAAAGCAGCAGGTGTGTGTATTTCTGTTAGTTTTGTGTGCGTCTTCCTCCTAACCCAGGTCACCTTCACCTGCCACCTTCACACATCACCAGTGTATCACTGTCTCTCGCTGTCTTCCTTATCGATTCCTTCTTCAGCAGCGGCGTTCAGCTTTGAGCCGGTGTGGGCTGCCTGCTGTGTGCCTGTGATTGACACCGGCTAACTGATAGGCTAACCCACTCTCTCTCTGTTCCCGCTTCCATGTGATCCGTCCCACTCCTTCTAATTGTGGTAAAGGCCACGTTTCTATGACAACCTTTTTTACGTGATGGTGCTGTTGATGTGCTCAGAGTTCAGTCAAAAGACATGAAGAAAAGCATGCACTGACGTCTCTAAAGATTTCTGAAGACTGCTATCATCCTGTCAGTCAACGAGAGGGTTCAGTGGGAATTTAGTCTGTTGCAACTTGGTCCAAAGTGCCTTTCAGATTCAGCCTACATGCAAATGTTTTTCTCCTACCTGAAAATCCAGATAGAACTAGCATTTGATGAGTGTTGAATGGTCAAAGCTGTTCATTTATCACCATTAGCTGGTCTAAATGGATCTAGATAGTTAATTAGTAAGTTTGTGGACCTGGTGGCTTATTTCTTGTGTGTACTTTGCTAATTAAAAACTGTGAGCACACACTTCATCATCTCTTCCTCATCTCATCTGCAGTGAAGATGTTTGCAGTTCGAATTTGGAATTATTTTTTAAGCATGCTTACACAAATAGAGAGAGTATTATCTTAAACATACTTTTAAAGAACACTGTATATAAAAATCTACTATTCAAAACATGCATATGTCTTAAAAAATAAATACAAAATAATAATAATAATAATAATAATAATAATAATAATACAAATAGTAAATAAAAATAGTAGTAATTTACCAAATGTAAAAAGTGGTTTACATAATAATTATTTAAAATAATCATAACATTATCACAACAGTTGCAGAAGAAATAAAAATAGAATAATAAAAGCAAATAAATAAAAAATGTATTAAAACAATATTAAATTTATTAAACAATATTAAACAGGGAATAGATAACTAAACAAATAAATAAGGATGAAGGACTTATTCATTATTATAGTGCCCTTCAAATATTTGTAAATGCCCTATAGGCAAAGTTAGCATACCTTTATAGCATCAGTGATTAATGAATAAATTAAATTTGAAGTAAATACGTAAAATAATATTTAAAATTTAGTAAAATTGAAAAATGTAAACCCAGTAATGTCTATATTTAAATTTGACTTTTTTTCACACACATACTGGTTTGGTATAATGTGTCATCCTGTGCTAGATTAGTTTAATAGTTTAGTTTGCTAGATTAGTTTGCTTTTCTCCAGGTTTTCTGTTATTTTATAGTTTTTGGAGGAGGATAAAAAAATATAAAAAATCATATTTTTTAAGAGAGCGACAGGGTCTCAGATCAGCTTGAAAAGCCACTAGATGTGACCCATGTGTGACTTCTATTTAGTCATCGTATGTCTGGGAAAGTGCTTAGTCATGTTCCCTAGTGAACAGTTAAACGGCTCTTTAATTAACCCAGACTGTGAATAAGATCCCACAGCGAGCTTGATGACCAATGAGGCCTTTAATGGCTGTCTCAATTACACACACACACACACCTGTCTTTTTCTTCTCTGCATTCACACAACATAAAAATATAGAGTTATGACAAAACAACAACAACAACCTTAAACCAAAAACATACCATGGTTCCTGTCTTTTGATTCAATGTTGCTTTGGACCCCAATGATTAGCAACCCTGTGTTATGGTAAAGTGGTAATTGGTTAATAGCTTTTTGCAGAACATTGCTAATAATGCTATTTTAACTAGGCACCTGACGACAAAACACTTTCAGAATCAATTTCTCTGTAGGCACACTAATTTATAATTTCAGAAAAATATATAAATCTCTCTTACTTCATTATTAGGTTGATTTTTTTTTTTTGACACACATACAAAGCAAATGTTTAATGTACAAATGCATTCCTGTAAAATATATATATTGAAAATTGGCTCTGTTTGTGTGGCACATAATGCAAACAAGAACATGCAAACTCAGGCTAACTAAAGAATCTGATGCTATGGTCGAGCACATCTCATGTGCAACACACTGACATGCTGACGTGGGCATACAGTTGGACTGGTGCTTTTTGCAGGATAGTCAGAATTATTAGTGTTGTGTGATGATGAGTAGTCACGCTCTGTGAGCCTGCCTACCTCCTGTTTAGTCAGAAAATTCAGCTCTTTTTGACAGAAGTGCTGACCACTGTGTTGAAAAAAACATGTCAGCTGAAATGTTCCACAAAATAGCTGTACAAAATATCTGTGCATTGATGCATCATGAGTATTCAAGCTCTGTGTCTCTACATCATGCCTCAGAATTATGCATGAACCCAGTGTGGTCTTGGTCAGTCGTGATTGTGCATATGTTAGCATGTGCCTCATGACACAATGTGTCTGGTTGGATATATATATTAGTACTGGAAACTTTTTTTTTTTTTTTTTAACGTGATTAATCGCATGACTTTCTGATTAATTGCGATTAATCGCATTATGCACAAAAATCAATAATGAATTAAAATACATTTTGGCTAACATATTTAAGGCAGTGTGGACAGCTTTTCCGTAGGACCTGTTGAGTCTGTGCTGTGGATCTCAGATGAAAGCGGACCAGGAAATTGCTAAGACTGGTTGCAAAATCCCCACTGAATCTACATCTGTCAAACAGGCCTGGCCCCTAAAAATCACAGCAACAGAAAAAATGAAAATGATTTTACAAATTATCGCCATCTCTGTAGTTTAGCTCAATCCCGTCAGCCAGTACCACATCAGATAAAGAAACAACCATCAATTTCTCTTTCTCACTCTTTGTTGGTCATTTTTGCATGGAATTGAAAGGTATGTGCGTGCAGGGCCGAGAGACCCGGGCGTGATCTGTGGGATTGTGACCTAAGCTCGATAAGGCGGACGAAAGCTGCCCATATCCTGGACACAGGCCTGAATGTTCCCGGAATGTTCCCCTCCAGGCAGTCGCCACAGCTGGGAAGCACCTTGTGGATTATAGAGGAAAAACAACGGCTGGGTTTCAGAAACACTCTCTTCCACCATATAGACACGCACAGACTGCCCCAAATCCCACAAGCCTCTGTGTATGTTTTTGTTTCCCTAAAGAAAGCAGGAGATTGGGATGGCTCATTATGGATGAAGAGTGTTGTTTTGATGTTTGAAACATCTACATCCCATTAGCGGTCTAACTCTCCTCTGCTGAAACACACTTTTAAACGCAAACATTGGGATTCTAGTGTTTGCCCACAAAGAGAAATGTTTACGTGTCCTGTGAGTGATGGATCTGCTCTGGGGTTGTGACACTGATATGTTACATTTCACCATGTTTTGTGAATTTGACCAAACCCCTAACCACCATAAGTATTCAACTTTGGCGTGTAACACAATCTGCGCCGTTCACAGACTTGGTACCTCAAATTATGCGGCTTGTTTTAAAGAGGTGCTATAACTATCCTAAGTGCTTCTATTTGCAGTATATTCTCACTCAGCGCTATGGTCCTGAGGTCTTTAGAGCTGTTTATGATGTGCTAATCTAATGAGATGGTTCCCTGCAGGCTGTTTAATATCTCTTAAATGGAGAGAGAACCTCAGGTCAACAGTTCTTGTATTTTAGAGAATCCTCCTCTACACTTTCTCACTCATATACAGCCTTCACAGGAATACACAGATGGCACATTACTTTTACTCACGCTCATTGAAAGTCTGGACACATCTTTGGTTACATCCTGTACTTTCTGATGTTCGCTTGGATAATGGACTGCCAAACATCACAAAACCTTATGCAGTCAGGCTATGGCTTATGGGCTAAATATGTCATTTTAAGGCAAGGCACTTCAGGCAAAACCACTTTTTTTTAAATTCACTGGTCAATTTTGACATTTTAGGCTATTTAGCATCCATAACTTGTTCTTTCAGATCCTCAGGCAGAATATTTATATTGGTGCATCCCAAATAATTATGGTATTCACAATTAACCAAACACACAGAGGTGTGCTGGTGATTATATTATTTCCTTCTCCCTATTTACAACTGTTTTGCAGCAACTGAGCATTTCAACCATTCACAGACATTAATTTATTCCAATTTAAATAGACTTTTAAGCAGTTTGATCTACAGATGTGTGAAGAAACGATCTGAAGAGAAGTGTTATAACCAATCATTGAAGCATTAAAACTAAACTGAAATGTTAATAGTATGAAATTATTTTGGATCTGCTGTACAGTAAGTTGTCATGCTCACTTTGTAAAGTAAATAGTGCGTTGCCAAATACAGCGTCCTAAAGCAACATAACAAAACTAGAACTCAGCCATGATAATCAACACAGTGTAAACCAGTGTAAATAAGAGATCCATTTTGCAGTGTATACAGCTTCAGTGATTATATTATGTGTGGACTGCAGGGCTCAAGCAGTGTAAATCTTGTGACAGCGTTGTTTATTGTAATGATATGGGAGTGTTCATCATATTGCTCACTCTCTGTGTTCAATTTATGAAATACTTGAGTTAACAGTGTAGTTTTTCATGCTGCTAAGTGGGTCAGTGTAAGGGTAACCACTGTCTTTTTCAGTGATTGCACAAATGCTGTTTTTGTGTGTGGGTGTTGTTTTTGTGACCTATGCTATTGGTTTAGTCCTCCTACATGCAGCTCTGACCCAGTCTGACCACATCCCTATAAAAGCACTGTGGAAACTGTCTACATTTACAGAAGTCATTATGAACACAACATTTCTCTCTCGCTCGCTCATGCACACAAACACACAAGCGACCCTTCACTGAAAAAAAAAAAAATATATATATATATATATATATGTATGTGTATATATTCAGTAGCGTAGCCAGAAAAGAGACTCTGGGTGTGCATATGAAAATCTGGGTGTGCCACATTTATTGTCAGATTACTGTGCAAAATTATGGGATAGAATTTTTGTCGCACTGCTTCCGTCCAACCATACTCCTAGTGGTAATTTGCAGGTCGTGTCAAATTGTAGTTAATTGTTAAATGTAATAATTTTCTTCGAAATACGATAAATTTGAACTTCTGGTACGATACTTGGACATTTCCAATCTGGCATCACTGTCTGTTGATGTTGGGCCCGAGGAGGGAGAAACATCCTCATCAGCTGTAACGTTAGGCCTTGTGTCCGGCTGTCCATCAAGCCGAGGTTTTTTGCTAAAAAAAATTAAGAAAGGAGCTCTGTGACATATTGCTAGCTAGCAATGTGTAATCAAAAATGATCTGTTTATATCATAGACTGCTGGGGTCACAGTCAGCTGCTGTTGGCAGTCCAAATGTCGGCAGATATATTTTAACAAAAAAAATTCAAAATGTAAATTACATTTGAACATGTTTTGCATTATTGCACCATATATTGGATTCTTATTTCTGTGCCCCTGAGAGTATGTTCAGTGGCGTCACAGAACTGCTAGATTCAAACAGCTTTCGCGCGTTGGCTGGCACTGAGCCAGAGACAGACGCACTCAGCGCTTGTCATATATCACAACTAATATGCAGTGTTTTCAACCACATCATGTTTATTTTAGGTTTCATACATTTAAATATACATAATCACTAGTAAAACAATACATTGGTAGTTTGTAAAATACAAAAAGAAACGGACACGCCACACAGCTGGGAATACAAGAGGAAGTAATGATGCTGAAAATTTAGATTTGCCATCACAAGAACAGATTGTTTTAAAACGTATTAATATAGAAAATTAATTCACAATACTGAAGTGAAGTGACATTCAGCCAAGTATGGTGACCCATACTCAGAATTCGTGCTCTGCATTTAACTCATCCAAAGTGCGCGCACACACACACACACACACACACACACCTACCTGGAGCAGTGGGCAGCCATTTTTACTGTGGCGCCCAGGGAGCAGTTGGGGGTTCGATACCTTGCTCAAGGACACCTTAGTCATGATATTGCCGGCCCGAGATTCGAACCCACGACCCTAGGGTTAGGAGTCAAAAGTCTCTAACCACTAGGCCACGACTTCCCTAATATTGTTGTTATTTCTGTATTTTGATCAAATAAATGCACCCCCAGTGAGCATAAAATTCTTCTTATATAAATCTCACAAACCCCAACCTTTTGTATAGTAGTGTTTCATTGTCAATAGCTTCATTCTAATAGTGTCATCATCATCAATTGTATGTAAATTTGCTAAAACAGAAGTTGTTATTGGATTTTCCAAACTTAGCAAGGTGCAATGCACTAAAAATCTTCAGACATGTTAAGAAATTTAACTTGTTAAAGTAAATGAGATCTGTACATCTGTAATATTTCTCTCCAGTTTATACGTGATTTAAGAATAACCCAACTACACCTTGATAATTAACTTGAAATAGTTTTTGGTTTGACCTCTGTGACACTTCTTCTTCATGGCCTTTGTTCTTCTGCTGCGCTCTGTCTCTTGTTGGCCTTTATTATGCTTCTGCTGAATGCTCTTTATCAGAGCTGCTCTATAAAGGTGGATTGCCAGGCAACAGAAGGTCAACCGCCTTTTTAAATGGTCACCGTGGCTGCAGTCTGAGAACTGAATAAACAAATCTGTGTGAAATATGCTCATTATAGCTCATAAGGACACCTTTTAAGGGGCTTCTGTTATTGCCGCTGATGAATTCTTTCACTTTAGATATACTCACAGGAGTTCAAAGCAGAAATGTGAAGGAGTTTTTATTTTAATTTTTTTATTACTTAGACCTGAATTCTTCACCACAAGAAGTTGTACTGTTGTCTAGTTGTCTTTTTGCAGTTATCTTTTCTAGGTGAATGAACATTTTCTAATATTAAAAAATATATAACATAATATCATTTGCATGCAAACTACACCTATGTGATATTTTTTTATTTATTATAATTGGAGGCATGCCAGTAATGCTGTCCATATATGTACAATATTGTGAATAATTTTGGAATATATATATATATATATATATATATATATATATATATATATATATATATATATATATATATTTATTTTTTCTCAATAATAATGAATAAATAATTATATTTAAGACAGTTCATGTTATAATTGGCTGGGTATTTTGAATCTGCTTGTGTCTGGTCTAGTTTGTATGCAGTCCTTAGTCTGCTGTCCGAAGTGTCATGTGATAATTGGGGTCCTTCAGGGATGGCAAGGCTGTTTTATTGATCGCTTTAATGCTTGCCCAGCATCAGTACAGCCCAAGTACCGATCAGAAACATGGGGATATAATCAGAGATGAGGCCAATAAGCTAAAAACAAACACTTAAAGTAATCTAAAACTGATGTGAAACATTCATTACAACTGATCTAAAACTGGAGCAGTGCTCTTACAAGTAGCAGTGCTTGAAAGGCAGGGAAAATATTGTTCAACTTAAACGTTTTAGTTTAAGGAATATTAATGCAGTGATGCTTTTAAAACACTGAAATAACACGGGTCCTATTTTTGTAGTATTTTTAGTGTTTATCTTACTTTGGGAAATTTTGATGCAAAATGTTAAAAAATAGACATAATTATTGCATGATAGACTCCTTTGTTTTGCTATAGCTTATTTTAATTTGTTAAATCTTAGAAAAAGTACAGGTTGATTGGACATGCATTTAGGAAAAATAAAATAATAATCTGTTCGCAAACCAAGTACGCCAGCTTGGCATAAATTTGTTGGTAGTGTTATAAATGGCAACCAACAGACAGTCATAATTAGTGTAAGAATTGATAAATAAATATGGTAATGGTTTATTTCATTTTTGCATCATAGTTTTATAAATGTTGTATTAATAGTTTTTTAATAGATTTTTGTATTTAAGGGTTCAGAGTCTGGGGAAACAATACAAACCATACAGAAAGCACTGAAAAGTATTGTAATGTGACTTCATTTAACAACAACAACAAAAAACCTGAAAAACATTGTTGCCAAATGCCTTCAATGAAAAGGAGCTAAAGTCTGCTTGGAAAAAGTCACTAAATGTCGCTAGAGGACATTATGCACTAATTAGCATATTCATTACGTCATAACATCATATCGCCCTTCATTCATTTCCATTTTATACAGCCTATTCCTATTTTAATTCAGCCAAATTCCAAAGAAATTTGTTCTGATTTACATATTTTTATGTTAGTGTCTCAGAACAGCTCTGAACTTATTAAATCTCGATATAAAAACAATACCTGCCATATTTTTTGCCCAAAATTGCCAATAATATCACAAAATAGGTCCTTGTCACAAAACATTAATAAAGGTTGCTGCAGCAATGAGAAAGTCACTGAATTTGGTGACAAAATTCCCAGACTGGCAACACTGAAAGAGAGAGGTCATGGGTAATCGTCATCCTTCCCATCAGATGCTGTTCACCAAATCGAAGTCATGAAAAACCAAAATACACTTCTCTCTTTCTTTCAGTCAGTCTTTCCTACCATAATATTGAATCAACTTACAATAAGCAAGGCTGCAAGTCACGCCAACAAAGCTTTAGAGTCTAAGTCTGATATACAGTATGGAAACAGTGACCTCTGTGATCCCAAGCAGAATCTGAATCAGTCTAGCTTTAAAAACCTAATGGTTAGAATCAACAAGTTTCGACAAAGTGCTTTTGACTCCTTCCTGAGACATTTAACCAAATACAAGTGAAAGCTTTCCTTTCTTCTTTTCGCTTCTTCTTTTTTTTTTTTTTTTTTTGCAAATGAGCAACACCCAAATATGGCTCAAGTAGCCTGCAGTCACATGCAGTTTTGATTACATGGCAAATGATAGCCTCTGGACACATTCTCTCCTAATGACTTTCAGAAGTGAAGGCAGGTTGTGACCAGTGGGACTTGCAGGTCACCCAGAGAAAGGCTGAAGGAAGAAATAAACCAAAGGGTAGACTGATCGGTGGAATAAACCCAAGGATTGGTTTGGTTGCTGTGGAGTGCAAATGCTTTTTAAAGAGAGCTGGCAGGTGTTGTCATGGTTTGTAGCTTTCAGTGTTGGCTTTGAGAGCGCGAACCAGACGACATGACACACTCTCCAGAGATTTGTGGTTTTGCTTTACTGTCTGTTTCTCACAGGTTGTTGAGACAGTCTGGGTCTATTTTGGTAAAACTGTAAATAGTGCAGTTATGTCAGTGCCCTGGTTACGAGCGCTGTAAGATAAACAAGTGTTCATTTTAGGGGTGCAGTGGGATTAACAACAGTTATAAACAGCAATCAACATCCATCATTTAATGTAGTTAAACTACAGCCATGATACTTGTAAAATATGTTTTTAGTAACACTACAAGCCACACTGCAAGCTACTAATAAAAAGTTATCTTGGCCGATGCTAAAATGCTTTAATTGATCATAATTATAGCTCATTTGGCAGCTACATGGCTAAGTATCTTCTTCAAAATGAATTTAGGTACAGTATCTCATGAAAACATTTGAAAAACTGTTTCTTAAAATGTATCTAAACTTCTGTCTTTGAGTCTTTGTTGATATGGGTTTGTGTAGGTTTTCTGTTAATTGGTGAATAATTGGCAAGTCTTACCCAACACCCTCTTTCTCTCTCACACACCCTCGACAGAGACAAACATAACATTCACAAACACACACACACACACACATAGAGGTACACACACCAACACAGCAACCTTTCTCACACCAGAAAGCTGTCAGATAGGTCGATCCCTGACAGCTCTCGGTGCACAGCATGAAACTTGTGAACGTGAAGGCTAAACTTGACTCTTAAGAGCAAACAGGTCTTCTCAGAGAATGTTTGAGAAATTTAGAGATGATGATTCAGCCTGTAATCACTTTGGATGATGGCAATTATGCTCTCAGACAAAATTGTTGTTCTTGAGCATGCCGGGGGTGATGATTGCGAGCTGATAACTTTATTACCATGAAAGAGAGTTGTGACAGAGGCTGATTTTCTTTCTTGGTTCTGTGGCTGCTAATGAAATCATGGCTGTTTTTGGCATGAACGTTGTTTTTCATTCCACACATAGAGCTTTACTGTTTGAGTTCTTTATTTCAGAGCTGGCAAAGTCTGCAAAACATATATTTAAAATAAACAGCTATGTTTGTTGGTGTTCTTGAAGTGATTTTAGAACTATGGGAGTGCAGAGAAATCTACATGTGTGCTCTTTGTTTTATTTTATTTTATTTTATTTATTTATTTATTTTTTTTATTGCACCCTTATTAACAGTCAAAATTAATCATTTTATCTTCAGAAATTTTGCAAAGCTTTCCATTTATCAGCAGTACTGGTGTTGATATTAGGGGTCTTGGTATTTAAACAAATTGAATTTAAATGTAATATATTTTTTATAGTTGTAATTTACATTTATCTTATGTTATTTATTACAGCCTATTTATTTATGTTAATTAAATTTTTAATATTAAATAATGATAATTAAACATTCTATCCTCAGAAATTATTTATTAATTATTTTTTTTATTTAAAAAATAAATTAAAATTTTTATTCTCAGACACTAACAATATTATATTATATTATATTATATTATATTATATTATATTATATTATATTATATTATATTATATTATATTATATTATATTATATTATATTATACAGCCTATTAATAGTTAATCATTTAAAAAAAAAAATTATTAATTCAAGTTTCAATTAAAGTTTTTTTGTATAGCGCTTTTTACGATACAAATCATTGCAAAGTAACTTTACAGAAAATTTAGTTTCTACAATATTTAGTAGTAGCTTATAAGTGGTGATCATTTGATGTGCATATGACAGGAATTTTTTGAAAAATTAATACATGACATAGCCAACCAGACAATGAACACTATTAACAGCAATTATAATGTGATTGCATAGTAAGTAGCAATATTTGTTTGCAAAATGTTACAAAATGTTATCTTCAGATTTCTTCTGGGCGTTCTTATAAGTGTATGGAAAGTCGTATGCTGTAAGCACCATAGAGTCTCATTCTCTATTGTTTTACAGTTTACAAGCCTTCAGTGTCATCCACACCTCACAACACGCAAGGCCTTCTCCTCCACCAGAACAATCACCTTTATTCTCACCAAGGATAGGAGGCTCATTGTCCATTGTTCTGTGTAACAACATACGCATTAGGCCACACAATCTGATGCTTCAGGAGTCCTGAGACTGTCTGAGAGTCAGAGATATTGGTCATTAGGATGTCACTGCAGAATGGCTGCAAACTTCGACAGGAGAGTTTTAATAGCAAGTCATTATTTTCAATGCCAGAAACCCCTTATTTGCTCCAATATGCCCTGGATAGCTTCCTGTGGTCATGTGATTAGATATGAATTAAGTGAAAAAATGTACAATATAAGACATGAGTCCAGAAGAAGCTACTCAAGATACTTAGCAACTTGAGTTAAAAACAGCGGCTTCAAAATTCACTTTTTTTTAGTTTAATGTATATTGTAAAGCAAAATGTGAAAGTTTCTTCAAGTAAATGTAACCAAAGAGCTTGTTTGCTCATAAATCGTAACCGCTTTTCTCAAAAGCCATAGTAAATTCATGAGGGAACCTGTGGTGAATTAGCCTTCGGGTTGGCCTACAAATTACCATCATGACTGAACGGCTCTATAGAGAGAGGAAAGACAGGGCTGCAGGGACTTTAAAAGGGTAAAACTGGGAAAGAAAGACGAAGATTAATGATAAAGAGAGAGTTGAATGTAAATGCACGGAAGACTGGGACAGGGGAGAGAACAGAATTATAAAAAGAAATACTACAGAGCCACAAAACTTTCCATTGAGACAGGATCAGGTAAGGGAGTGCTGAAGTCAGCAGCACACAGGAAGTCCAGGTAATGAGACCCACCAAGAAGGACTCCATTTCTTAGATTTAAATTGGATTGGCTGTCTATTTCATGTCCTGATAAGACACTGTTGGCTCAACAATGAGACACCGTATCAGACATGTGATTGTGATGTTGTTGCTCTCTCCTGATCTCGCACTCTTTCTCTCTTTTCCAGCTCTCACAGAAGCTGATGTATCCAAAAATGCAGTAAAGATCTCCTACCATGACCTGCCTATCACCCAGAACAAATCGGATGCTTCTCTTCCCATGGCCAGCTTCATCATCATCATCATCCTCGCTCTGGCACTGCACTGGCCCTTCATCTGAAAGGCCACAACTGCATACACACACAGTGATCATATGCACAGATGGGTGAACATCATGAAGAAGTGTCAGGGGCATATTTACCTCAAAAAAATTAAATCATTAAAATATAGTTCCATTTTTATCAGCCATTACTCAACTCTTCAGTGCTACATGATCCTTCAGAAATCATTCTAATATGCTGAATTATCAGTGTTGGAAAAAAATTATGAAATATAAGTATCCTGTAACAGTTTACACAACCATTCAAAAGTTTGGCGTCTTTTTTTTTTTTTTTATTGAAATATATTAATACTTTCATTCAGGAAAGTTAAATTGATAAAAAGTAATAGTTAATACTTATTTGTATTTTATTTTGAATAAATGCTGTTATTTTAAGAATCCTGAACAAAGTATCACGGGTTCCAAAAAATAAAAATAAATTAATTAATTAATTAAGCAGCACAAATGTTTCCAATATTGATATTAAATCATCATATCAGAATGATTTCTGAAGAGTCATATGACACAGAAGACTGGAGTAAGATTGGCTGATGAAAATAATGCTTTGCCATCATAGAAATAAATTATACTTTAATGTATAATAATTCTGTTATTTTAAATTGTAATAATATTTAACAAAATTACTATTTTAGCTGTATTAAATGGCATCTTGATTCGCATAAGATACTGCTTTAAAATACATTAAAATAATTTTTATTTTAGCTATTATTTTTTGCATTGCAGTCAGCTACTAAGAATTGGTGGAGGGCATTGTTTAAATTTGGTTAATTTATGGCTAATATATATTATAATATATAATAAGCATGGTCTTAATGTTAACTATAATTTCTTGTTTCTTTCTTTTGATTTCGGGGTGAAATATGACCCAGTCATTTCCTGACTGTTCATAAGCGATCACCTACACTGCACCCCTAAATATTCACATCGCAGGGTTGTTTCATTATGTTCCCAGCCGCATTTTTGTGGAAGAATCCAGCCGGGAAATTAGCGGTTCTGTTTGGGGTGAGTAATAGGGTGTGAACCCTATCCACTGACTTCTAGAATCGGGACAAAACTCTTATCATCACTGACTTGGACTGTGGAATGCATGATAAAGTATACAGTATGTGGAATCATCGCTCGTGACCACACAACAAAAAAAGAAACAGAATTTGTCTGCATAGTCAGCTAGGGATTTTTCCACCATACACACAGAGCATTATTGAGTCTATGAATGATATGCACATTGTAGTATGTATATAGTTTCAACTGCCGCTGAATTTATAGGACGAATAGTTAAGTATCACACAAACTTTGTTTTTATTTTTATTTTATTTTTTTATAATACAATTCATCAGCTCTAACTGAAACCCAAACAAAGACATAGTTATAAAGACATAAATCTTACAAAGTAGTGGCAATGTTCTTGGGCTTGTTTGCACGACTTTCATGGCTTTAAAGGGCTCAAACATCCCTTTAATACTTAACTTAAAAAATAAAAATAATTCCTGCAATTACCTTCCAAGTGCACTGCTTTTCTAAGAAAATGTGCTTTTAACTTAAAGATGAACGTTTATTAAACATATTTGAGATATACCTTGCCATTTGGAGTATATACCTGTCAATTTCATGAGGTAACATTTTTACAGAATTACATATTTGAAACTGCACTAATTGTACTTGTTTAATAAAGAAGAAGAAGAAGAAGAAGAAAGATCAACAAAATCACAGATATGCAGAATGCCTTTCTTTTATAAACAATAAACTTAAAGCAAAGCAATGCAAGATGTTTAGAGATACCAAATATTTTAAATAATAGCTTCTTTAGCAACATAAAATGTTTTTAATTTCTATTATATGTTAACATTTAACAATCTGTATTACAACTTTGTTCTTACACAGAAGCAGAGGTCTAATGAGTCTGTAAAAAATAATAATTCTGTGTCTGATTGCACATGGATTGCTACATTTGATTTCCTTTTATATATCTCTGATGTTGGTTCTTATAATGTTTTTATATGAACCTTCATGTTCATGAATCTTCATACATTCGATACATTTAGAGATTGCATGATGAACTCTTCACCTTAAGGAAGTTTATTATTGTTTAAAAGTTCACCTTTTGTTTTCTGCAGAAGAAAGTGTGTCATACCAGTTTGGAATGACATGAGGGTGAGCAAATGACGATATAATTTAGATTTTTGGGTTAAATGTTTTTTTTTTATATATTAATAAAAGTTATGAAGATCAATGTGTGATTATGCAAATACAAAACCAATGTTCTTACGCCAGCGTGGTATATTTCTGTGTATGACTGTAAAACGGATTGTGATTACATGGAGTTTGCTGTGTTTTATTTGTTTGTTCATAGTTTGGTTGGCACAGATAAACACCTACAGTATGGCTCAGCGAATGAAGCTACTGAAAAATCAGATATACACAGCGCTTATTAAAAAGTTCAAATGCTATTAAAGTGATAACTCGATTCTCTGCTCTTTCCCTTTCTGAGAAAAATCTAAATAATGGGTTTCAAAAATGAATTGAATTAAAAAAAAAAAATCTTAATACTTTAAATGGTAAATAACATACCTCTCTCAGGCCCTTATTGGTTCTCATTTTTTTTTTCTTTTTTCTAGAAAACCAGTCTTCTTTTCATCTCAGTCCCTATTGATGAAGATTAATTTTGTTGACCTGTTGCCCTTCATGTAGTTCCAAACCCGTATGACAGAAACATGATCGAGTAAGCAGGTTCTTCGGCAAGAACCAACTGGAAAAGATGATTTGTTCACTGACCCTGTCCTCTTCAACTCACTGACTCTGTGATCTGGGATGTGCTGGTTGGAGATATCATCTCAGATTATTACTTAATCTTTTTTTTTGGTCATGCTGAGTTATTTTATGGCTTTAGAAAAATTGTGAATATTGCTCACAAGTTATATCGACAACTTTAATAGTGCTTTTTTGCTGTTCATGCTTTGTCTACAGGTTTGGAACAACATGATGGTGAGTAAATAATGACAACATTTTCAAATGTGGGTTATTATTTTTTTTTTCAAAGCCTCAGTCACAAAGTCACATTTTCCCTAAACCACCTTCTCCTCTCTATTCACCACACAGATACTTAATCTACTTAAAATTAGTCAATTCTTTCACTAATAAGAGTTTGAACTAGTCAGCTGAATATTATAAAAAGGTGGGGAACTTTTTATTTTAATAAAATGCCTTTCTCCGAAGTTTAACAGTCTGTACTAGTGTGGTCAAATACCAAAATATAAGCTCATATGTGTTTTGATATTGCGGATGGATTTCACAGCACTTATGTGTCTTTGAATGGAACTCATCATAGTGAACGAACAAAGTCATGAATTGCAGTGCTTTTACTTGACATCTATCTGGAGAACCAGTCCAGAATAATATGCTTTTATGGAACCCGAGACCTCATTTATTTTTCTGTTAAATGTGGAAAATCCACATAAGAGTGCTGCTTTCCTTCCATTTTGAGTGAAGCGCTGAGAAGCGTCTGAGGGATTTTTCTGCAGTTGAGGTCTGCACAGAAGTTGATGAGTCATAAATGTGAGCCCACAGAGTGTGGACACGTGATTATTTTTAGACTTTCATTTGAATGATGATTTCAAATGGTACAGTGTTTCACTTTTCATTGCAGACTATATGTATTCTCTCAACCAAATGAATACAATTCTCACCTACACTGAATAACTGCACAAATTCCTGTGTTTTGGTAGTGTATGTCCTTAAAGGAACTTTCCTTGTACTCCATTTGGTCTCAGTTTAAGATAATTATATTTAAAACAGACATTTACTGTATGATTTCAGGGTAAATGCTTATTTAAAATAAAACTGTGCCCTAAAAGACAGCATTTGGAACTTTTACAATTCTAGAAGTTTGGATTTGTTCCAAAAACTAAGCTGCCCACCTAGGCAACATTTCTAGGCTTTACAGGTATTTCATTTATTATTACTTATAATAATAGTTAGTGTTACTAATAATGATTCACACACAGAGTAGTACAAGGCAGCTTATTAATTTTGGAACAGATCTATTATGTAGCCACTTCAATTTTTTCCCCTTAAGTCAGGGCAGGTTTCACTATATTTCTGTGAATATTTTGTTAAATTGAATCTCCACAACAATGACAGCAACGTATTTGCCTTCTGTGATTTAGTTTTTGAATTCCATTCATTTGAATCTCACTCTGGAGTCTTTCTGTCTCCGTCTCTTTCGGGCAGTGTAAAGGAATGCAGTTATTTGTGTCTCGTGTTCTCTCTTGAGCTGGTAGAGCTGACAGTCAGTCTGGCACACACACACACACACACAGCTAACGCTAATATAGCAACTACTGGAGCCTACATAACTATTTAGCCAGCACACAGCCTTTAAATAGAGCCGAATGAGAGACAGTAATGTAATCGAATGTGTTGGACTCGGAGGATCTTCCGCTTTCTTAAACTGGACGAAAGAAACTGATCCGGCATCCCTGTTTTACCTTAGAGTTTACTTCTTTTCTACAGGTTGCTAAATTTAACACTGTAAAGGTTAGCGTATACTATGAATGATAAATGGTAATTATATATATATATATATATATATATATCTCACAAAAAAGCCATGGGAGCTGAGGAACCATTAGTTTGAAAAAGTAGAAAATTGTAGGGTTCTTTTTTGCACCAGTTTCTGTTCCTGTTTGTCCTTATTTGGTCATGTTCCTGTTCTCATTTAGTTTGATAATGTTCCATTGATGTCACCTGTGCTTCCACATTAACCTTTGTATTTAAAGTGGAAGTGAAGCAGTCAGTTAAGTTAATATTATTTAGTAGCGTGTATTGGTGACTTAGAATAGTCGATGCTTTGATTCAGAAGAGCCCAATTCGATACCAATCTCACAGGTGAATATTTAGTGTTATGATCATGCCATACTGGCTATATGGGGGTGCTTTAAATGTCTAATTTCCCATAGAACTACTGGTTTTCTCCCAAAAAGTTAATATGCAGCCAATTAAGGTAATGCTGTAAGTAAGAATCTGCAAGAAAGGAGCTTCAAATAAATATTTTTAACTGAGTGAATAAACCCAACCACCCCTATAGATTTAAGTTAAGTTTCAATTTTCATAACATGTGACCGACAGAGGAGCATCTTGGTAGCAGCGATTTTAACAAGACTCAAATTGACAAGAATTCGATTTTTGCGTATAAAGTTGTCCATCATGGTTCAATTGTAAGCTACTTGTTTTAAATAGTTTGTGTGTGTGTGTGTGTGTGTGTGAATGTTAATAGTATGCTGTAGGTCAAAGAAAATGCAGTTTTAAGGATAACTCCAACATGTGGATGTATACCAGGGAAATTATTCTATTTATACAGGATGTGCTTCAATTAATTGAACACCTGAAAGTACACAAGGCTGAATTTATTTGATCAAACATATAGAGAAACTGCAATGATTTTAAATAAGATTTTTCTATTTTGATTTACTTTAAAATAGTAAATCAATCATTTATTCCTTTGTTGGAAAGGCTGTATTTTCAGCATCATTACTCCAGTCTTCAGTGTCACATGATCCTTCAGAAATCATTCTAATATGCTGATTTTCTGCTTAAGAAACATTTTGTATTGTTATGTTGCAAATAGTTGTACTACTTAATGTTTGTTTAACCCTAGACTTTGATTACAATTTTCAAGAGTTTCTCAGAAACCACTTTGTTGCACCTTTTAATGTGTCATTGATGAATAAAACTATTAATTTCTTTCAAAGAATTTGACTATCATGTATCTGTTAACTCTCACAGTCTCTGCTTTTTCTCAGTTTCCATCTGTCTTTCTCAGGTTCTCTCTGAATCTTTTTCTGTCTGTCTAACTCTATTCTTGACTGTCTCACGCCCACACTTCCTGTCTGTCTTTCTCAGATTCACTTGCACTCCATACCAATCTGCCTCTATTTCTGTCAATCACATTTTGTCTTTAAAAGCTTTCAAATGGATTCTCATTAGTGTGTCCATTGCAGCTCCATCTTATATTTGTGATAAGATCTTTATGCATTTTCACTTTTCAGACCACTCCTATTCACATGATGAGTAAGGCAATTCCTGCGAATATAAACATGGGCTCAAACTCCCCTGGAGATTCACCAAAACACTGTCTCACTCTTTCTGTTTCTATTCTGTTTTCTCAACATCGCCTTAATTCCAGTCAGATCCAGTGAGCTGAACTCTCCTGAGTCCAGAACCACATTGAGACAGCTGGGCTGGAGATCATGACATGATCAAGAACTATCCACAGCATTACTAATGAGTATTTATGATTTAAAATCCATCCGGGGCTTTGGATCTGAAGGAAGGAATGGAGAGAGAAACTGTGGTAGGCATAGCTGAGGGGAAAATCACATGCTTTATTTCTGGGTTCCAGATATTTGTGTGCTGTTTCTCTTTGATTTAGGATTTAGATGCCTACTGTCCAGTCTGCATTCTGTGTGAACCACAGGCAGAACGTTCAGCTCTTCCCATAGGAAAAAAAAAAAAAAAACACCTCTTTAATATCAGCTGTTTCTTTGTGACAGGAATGTGAAGTACATTAATAGATGGCACTTATGCTTAAATGGATGGTCCACCCAAAAATGAAAATATTGTTATCTTTTACTCACCCTCATTCTGTTCCAAACCAGAATGATTTTCTTTAGTCTGTGCAACACAAAAGAAGATATTATGGTAACCAAAGAGTTCCAGTTCCCATTGACTTCCATTGTACAGTATGGCCAAAAAATATAATGTAATTCAATAGGAACTGAAACTCTTTGTTTATCAACATTCTTCAAAATATATTCTGCAAGTCATGTAGGTTTGGAATAACATGAAGGTGAGTAAATAATAAGAGAGTTTTCTCCAGGTCCTGGTCCAAGGTCACATATATGGATAGATATAGTCAGAATGTAGAAATCCTACCATAAAAACCTGTTACCATACCATATGCTGTGGTGAATTGTAAAAAAACATTGTTAATGGTTTAAACTCACATTATATATGTTTTTAGTGTAAAAAAAGATTTTAGACTGTCTGTGTTGTGTTTTGCCCCAGTCTTGTCCTTATTTGGTCATGTTCCTTTCCTCGTTTAGTTTGATTATGTTACATTGATGTCACCTGTGTTTCCCCATTATCCTTTGTACTCGTGGAGTGGACATGACAAGGATCTCACCAGTGCCACTCCAGAACCAGAAACCAGCCGGCCATCTTCCCGCTGTGCAGAGCTAAAGCCTGAGCCCACCGATGATGGAGAGCCCATTCCCACCGCGATCAAGGATCCGGTGCAATGCCGAGCGACTGTGCGGAGGAATGCCCCAGTAGCGTAAGATGAGGTGCGTGAGCTGGCTACAACGCCCATCGTGAGGGAGAAAGCCTCAGACGGTGTGATCATGGATAGGAGCTCCGCCCCCTGCAGCACAGCTGACGGTAAGCTTATAATGGACCTGGATTGAGGAGAGGCGGAAAAGTACTTAATTGACTGGGAGGATGACCTGCTCCCTCTACTCCCTCCTTCTTTGGAGCCCTCTGTTACTCCTATTCCCACGTCCAGCCCTGATTGTTCTGCGTATCCCACGTCCTACACAGAGAGTGCTCCGGTTCCCCTGTCCAGCTCAGATGCGACTCCCGATCCTGAGTTTAGCCCTGAAAGCCCATAGGTTCTGCTCTTGCCTCCTCCTCTGCTGTCGTCTGTCAAGCCCTCTGCTCAGCCTCAGCACACCATCAATTCGGTGCGAGCTCCGTGGGTCTGCCATACTCCATCATCGCCATGTCTGGAGAATCCCTCACCTCTGCCTCCAGCCTCTGAGGCCCGGCCTCACCTCGGCTCCTAGGTCCCTCACCTCCACCATCACCCATCGATCCACCAGCTCCACTGGACTCCCTCGTCCCACCAGATTCCACCTTGGACGGACGGCGACCTGCCATCACCTCAGGTCTCCGCTCCTCCTCTGGCTGTACCTCCTTGTTCCATCCCACTGGCTTCTTTGGGCTTCTCCCTCCCGTCAGCTCCACTTTACTCCTCAGTCGCTCCAGCTCAGCCACAGATTTCCGGATCTCCGCCTCAGTCACCAGAGCCCTCCGCTCCAGCATGGCCTCCCAGATCCTCGGCATCCTACTGGCTCATTGGCTCTCCATCTCTGACTTGGGCTCCTTCACCACATTCTCCACCACCATTGAGCCGCCTTCCAAGTTCCCACCTGCCCCTCTCCCTGTAGTTTCTATGGCACAAGGACGTGCCTTCCAGGAGGGGGCATAATGTCACGATTCTGGACTGTCGGTGTAGTGTTTTGGCCCAGTTTCTGTTCCTGTTTGTCCTTATTTGGTCATTCTCCTGTCCTCGTTTAGTTTGATTATGTTCCATTGATGTCACCTGTGCTTCCCAATTAACCTTTGTATTTAAAGTGAAAGTCAAGCAGTCAGTTAAGTTAACATTATTTATTAGATTGTAGGCCTGACCCTAAATAGTCGATGCTTTGATTCGGAGGAGCCCGATTACGAAACCAATCTCACAGTTGAATATTTACGCAGAGCGTGATGATCATGCCATTTTGGCATTTTGTGAAATTATCTGGATTTTTTTTTTTTACAGTATACAAAGTCTGTAATCAAAGTCTTATTATTTAGTCATGTACTGTGCTTACTGCATGTCTACAATTGTCTAATTTGTGTCCGTTTTATTTCTCCAAAGGTTATTTTAGAAGAAACATCAACTTGAAGGTGAAGTATAAGTTTTGGAGTTAATCCTTTTATTAATCATAACTGAGAATTCCAGTATGGCTCTCAAAAGACATCTTATTTTTTCATTTGTTATAACCAATAGTGGTTTGAATGTGTATGATACTAAATGGCATTTGTGAAACAGATTCAGATTTGTTTCCGAAATTTCCACCGTAGCTCTCAAGACCACTGTTAATGGACTGCTACAGTATGTCCAAAATGAATTGGACAGTTTGCAATCTGATTTTGTATTCCCCAAAATAAAGAAACTCATAAGGTTTGGATCAACATGAGGGTGAATAAATAATGACAGAATGAGAATTTTTTGGATAAATTATGTCTCCTGGGCTATGAAGCAGCAATAAAACTTTCTTTTGGATCTAATCGGACAGTAATGAGCTCATGACTGAAGCCAGCAGAACCAGAAAGCTTTAGAATGGTGTAGAGATGGTTATACAAACAAGCACTCAAACTTTATTATCTATTTTTTCCTTAACGTGTGTCGCTCTCAGTCTCAGCAGTAGCTAGAGGGTTGAACTATTAATTCATATATGAGTATTTGAGGGGCAAACGGAAATAAACATGGATTGTGATGTGCTGTGTCGAAAAGCCAGATAATAAAGTCGATCCCACAGGAATGTGGACATATTCTGGAGTTTATTAAATGAAAACAGACAGGGGGATTGGAGGAGCTTTTGCAGCAGAGAAATAGGAAGTGAGTGTGCGTGACGTGTTTGATCATCTCTGTATCCGTCTATCGTCTATGTGGATTGCAGACGCTCAATAATATACAGCAACGGCCCAGAGCGGTCCAGCTCAATATGGACTCATTATGACCAGATGGAGGCTCTGGTGGAGACGACTGAGATGATAGACAGAAAGAGACATGAATGATATGTTATCTTGACAAAGGGCGACAGCAACAAAATTGTTAGTCCTATTCTTTTTCTATGAATACAGATGTTTTTTATTATTTTTTTCTTGAAGGGAAAACAAAACTAGTTTGGTTCTCCAAGCAAACTAGCAAGATGTGGGCAAATAAAACTCCAAATAATACTTTTTAGAAGCGGATACATTTTCACTTTTTCTTGCAAAGATTAAAAAAGTTTCTTTAAAAATGAAGAAACTTTGAAAATATTTTCTTTTTCATTATATTTGCACCACCATTCAAAATTTGTGGTCAGTAAGGTATTTTTTAATGTTGAAAGACATCCCATGCTCACCAAGTTTCTATTATTTGATTAAAAATGTACTTGTATATAATAGTTCATTCATTTATTCATTCATTCATTCCTGTATTACTTGTTATTAAAAGGGTGTTATTAAATGTTATTACTTGTTATTAAGATTTAGATTCCCTTGACTTGTCCAGCACATCACCCCCCCCCCCCCCCCCCCCCCCCACAGAGATTATTGCAATGCATTCTGGGTTTTCATTGAGGATGCATGCAATACTGGCGAATGCTTAGATTCTAGTTGGAAATAATGCAGGAAAGTGTGGTAATAAAAAAAAGAATGGATTTCTCATGAGCCATGTAGTGTTTAATATGCAAGATATTTTTCTCTTGAGAACTGTGTCTAATATATGTAAATTTATTTCAGCTGATGACTGTAAAGCATCTCTGAACTACTTTCTAAACTCTTCCCACAAGCCCTACAGCGTCTCTCTCTCTCTCTCTCACAGCATCTCTCACGTAATTCATGTGAGAAATGTCTCACATATTTTTCAGATGAATAATCCTCAGGGAGCCTAAAACAATTTAAGAACTTGTTTTACATATTAACCAATTCGTGACTCATTGGTCATTAACGGGGTCTTAAAGACCCCCTTTCCTCAGAGCTTGCAAGCATCGATTTTTGAACATTTGAACATGAATCAAAGTTTGAACGTCTTTCAGAAGTCTTTCTTCTTCATTATGTCTTTGAAAGTCTGAATTCCCCGCAACGTTTCAGCTCTGAGCGGATCAGATATCAGTGGTTCTCCACTCTGTGGTTCCAGCCACTGGAGTTTTGTACATTTTCCCAGTTCTCCCAGTACAAAAGAGCCCATTAAACACACATGAATGGTTAGAGTTCTGTGGAATTAAAAGAAAGAGATCTTTCATAGGAGATACACAGCTTCTCTTTCTCTTTCATTCTTTTTCCTTGTCTTTTTCTCTTTGTGGCTCATGAGCAGAGTCTTGTTGGACAGTTCGCTATGAAATGGAGATAAAAGTCTGATACATTTATCTCTGTCATCCACCTCTTTAAGTATGTGCGTGATAAAAACGGTACATTTTGAGAGTATGTGTCTGTGTGTTTAAGGGGTGAAGGTTTGGGATCTCATTGATCTACAGGGGCAGAGAAGCCAAACCCCCCTCAGGGCTGGAGACACCTTCCAATCAATACTGTGAAAGATCAGTCCTCATGCTTAGAGCATAACCACACACACACACACACACACACACACACACAAACACACACAGACACACACACACACACACACACACACAATCTTGCATATGTGGTTTACAGGCGTAATGGGGATTATACTGTACAAACTGTATTTTCTATAGTCCTAAACCAACCCTACACCTAAACCTACCCTACGCAGAAAACTTTGTGCGTTTTTAGATAAAAAAAAATAAAAAATTAAAGGCTTAAAGCCTTTGAATTCCAGGGACACAGGAAGTGTCCTCATAAACCACCTTCATAATGCAATATCTGTGTCATGCCCATGTCATTACACAAATGTGTGTCCTCATAAACCACACACACACACATTGTATCAGACTTGTGTGGGCTTCTATTTGGCCAAAATGCTGCAACTGGTAGCAGGAAAAGCAGATAATATTAAAACATTTTGTTTAAATGACAGGGCTGTGGGCAAAATTTCAAGCAATCGGCTCCCTTTCATTTCACATTTAGATCGCCCTGGCTTTATGGTTTGACAGAGGTCATTAACTCGTGGCAGACCTTTGCTCAATCATTCAGGAAGCATGTCATGTTCTGCAGAGACTGTGGTGTGTGGTTGATTTTTCGTAAGTGTACATTGCCTCTGAGAAAGATTTTCTCATGAAGCCGTTTTCTTTAATTGAGAACAAAAGGCTTTAAAATCTTCTTGTTACAAAATATCTGGAGATGAATATAGTAAAGGCATGAGTATATGACTTTTATTTGTAGTTCTCTCTCAATGGTTTAGTTGTGGAGTTAATTCATGTGGAAGATGGACTGAGCTTGGTGGGGCGCTTGGCATAAACACTTAGATTTATCAAGCATTTTAAAGTGCCATGGGGGAGATGTGATGAAATATCCAGTTCAGTTCACTGTTCAGTTCAGTTCACTGTCACTGTCATTTATCAAAATGTCAGAGAGCTTTTAACAATATCGGATGATGGCAGACAGCTTGTGAGAAACCAACACTGTGGGCTTCTCTCTCTGTCCCGTTCTATCCCTATCTCCCTTACTCAGGGCTGTCAGTTGTTTGGTAGAGCAGATTTTCTGTGAACTCATGTTAAATAAATGATGAGATGCTAATTTTTTTGTTTTCTATATATGTGTGTATGTGTGTGTGTGTGTGTGGGTGTGTATATATATATATATATATAATGCAGAAACTTGAAAGCAATTTTTGTAACGAGAATTAATTCATTGCTTAAAATGTTAAGTTAGCAGTTTGTAAAATGGTGCAAATTAATACACTTTATAATACACATGAATTCAAATGTTTTTCTTTTGAACTTTTATAGAATCAAAGAAGGATATATCACAGTTTTCACAATACTATAAAGAGCAAAAATAGTTTCCACATTGATAATAATAATAATAATAATAAATGATTCTCGAGCACCAAATCAGCACATTAGAATGACTTCTGAAAAAGCTTGTGACATCGAAGACTGACATTAAAAATGGCTAAAATAAAAATAGAAAATAATTATTTTAAATTATAATATTTCACTATTATTATCCCAATAATTTATTGTATTTTTAATTTTATTTCAAATAAATTAAATAAACACAGCTTTAGTGAGCATAAGAGTCTAAAAAAAAAAAAAAAAAAAAAAAACGAATTTTCTGAATTTTGAACAGTAGTGTATGAAATCAAAATGATTCACTCCTAAGATTAACACATGACCTTTGAGGGAATAACACTTTAAGTGTCAGTGCAGAACAATGAGAAGTTAACGTTTCTCATTAATGGACATATCAAACCGTTTTGTAGAGAGATGCAAGGTGAATAAGGGAGTCAAGTCACGATATAAGACCATAATGTTCAAACAGAGCAAACACAGACAGACTGTGTGGGAATTAAGGAGCCTTATGCTACTGTGTGTACTCGTTTCATCAAAGAACAGGTTTCCAGATTTCCAGGCTGATACTCTAGGACTCAGAAGTGAGGTGAGGTTTCTTTGGCAGGACTGTTACTCGCTGCACTGTATCTCAACATGGCAGCCACACTTTAACATGTATTAATGTCATCGCATTACGTTTCAAATATTACAAAGGTTTTGAAACCTTTCTGGTTGTCTGCATTTACAATACACTTGAAAACAGCATTTTTGTTTCAAAAAAATTTTCTTGCATTTTTGCAAAGTCCTCATCCACACTAATGTTTGGAAAATAATAGGCTACATCAGAAAATGTGTAATGATACAGAGAGACCAGACATAATAAAGCTCTCATGCTATTCTTCTGGCCACAATCATTTTATTCACTAAATTGCTCTCCTATTTCCATGTATGGTCTAAAATGCAACCCTAATGATGACAGCAATTCTGTCATATTTGCAGGAATGCAGATTGTACAAAGTAATATCTTTAGCAACACTCAAAGTGAATAGTGCATAACAGGCACATACTGCTCTCATACTGTTATCTACTAATATCTATTAGGATGATATGTGTCACGACTAAACATAATTCAGTTAATTCAGTTTTCAAAGGCCACACTACAATGTGAAAATGTATTCACTTCTAAAGCATCCTCAAAATTTCACTTTTTTTTTTTTTGGTACTAATATAGAATAACGAGTGCTTTTCTTTTGTAAGCTGTCAAATGTGAAACATTAATTAGCGGTTTCAGGAGAAAGAAAATCCTCTGCAGTTCAAAATGACTGGAACACAACCAGGCTTAAAAGGAAATTGTTCAAGAACATTGAAGTTAGCTCTGAGAACTCTAGTATTTGTTTTGCAGATGCAGCTTGGTTTGATATACAGTATTGCTGTACTGTAATTTCATTCATCATTTTGATCTTTTGGCTAAAAAAGTGTCTAAATATGTGTACGACTGTAAAATCTGTAGCATGCACAAACTGTAGCTTATTTTTTAAAAGGGCTTTAAATGTTACAGAGCTTTAGTTCAGTGAGTCATTTTGAAAGTTGTTCGTTTTGTGGTGTGTGTGTGTGTGCGTGTGTGTGCGTGTGTGCACGTCCTACACTCTCAGGAGTGTGAGACAGAAGTGTGGTTTCTGTCTCAGTAATTACTTGGCTTTTCCATGCCAGCATGCCTGGAGATACACCAACACATTCCTGCCCTCTCTCTCTCGCTTTCTCTTTTTAGCTCCTTAGTTAAATATATATGAACTCACTTTTTTGCTGAACACTTCTCAGCTTTCATACTTTGCTAAATGTTTTAACATCACCATCCTCTTAACTGTCACACTACAGTTTGTCACATTGAACTCTTCAGCTCAAATGTGTGTGTGTGTGTGTGTGTTAAGAGGAAGGCCTAAAACCATCAATTCCTTTATTTAAAATCAATGCGCATGTCCTTTGTACCACACCAATACAGTCTAATGAATATAAACTAACCCTAATACTACCCTAAAAGAAAAAATTCCTTCTTGCATGGCACTGGAGGGAGATTTTATCAGCTTTAGCAAAATTCTGGGGACAAACTTGCCCCCCACCCACCCAACACACAACTCCTGTTCTTCATTAGGCAGAAGGGTATTTCATGGTCAGATCCAATAAAACTTGAATGCGTCTGTCTGGAGCAAACATGGGCAGGGAAGCCTATTTGCATAATTATCGTAGCACAACCCTGTAGCAGATCTTCCGCCACCTGCCACGAGTACCACTCCAGCTCTACGGGGGCTCAACCACATTACCCCACGTCAGCAAGCCCACATCACTCTTCTCAGAGGGAAGTTCAAATATTTTTTTACAATTATTTTTTTACGCCAGACCAAGCTATCACACTAATGTTTTGAAGTTTGTCTTAATGAACTTTTGCTTTAGTTTGCTAAAACACTTTTTATAAAACGTTTTTTTGGATACCTCTTTTTATATTTGGAAACATTCACTTTTTAATAAGTGTAAAACAAATATTTCCAAGTAGTGTAGGTGTTAAAAAACTGCAGCAAATCTTTTAGAAAAAAAAGTTATTTTAACTGATAAATAATAAATTATGTGTTAAGAATCAATTTACTATAATTAGTTTTTCTCAAATTCTGTATCAGTTCGAAACATACGACTGATAAAGATGCACTTCATCTCTTCCACTGGTTTAGTGAGTGAAGGTGACATACAGCCAAGTATGGTGACCCATAATCAGAATTCATGCTCTGCATTTAACCCATCCAACATGCACACACACACCGGGAACACACACCCGGAGCAGTGGGTAGCAATTTATGCTGCGGTGCCCCGGGGAGCAGTTGGGGGTTCGGTGCCTTGCTCAAGGGCACCTCAGTCATGGTATTAGCAGCCCGAGACTCGAATCCACAACCTTAGCGTTAGGAGTTAAACTCTCCAACCCCATCCACTACTTCCCCATACATACATACATCCAATTCACTGTTCATTTTATACATGATTAGTAAAAAAAAAAAAAACTATTGTCAACTGTGAAATGGCATTTTTTATATAAATATATGTGTGTCAATCTTTCTACGAATATCTCAGGATTCAGTCAGAGGAGTCTAATTAAAGATTAGAGAGTTAATTTTGGGGGGGGGGGGGGTGACAGTGTGTTTTTGTGTCATCACAGGCATGTCGTGTTATGATGACTGGCCAGATGAGTGGGCATGCATGAGTCAGCTCTGTCCAAAAGGCTTTGATCACATGACCGAACGGACCCAAACCACAGTATTCAGTGGCCTTTCGGGTCCCAGAAGACCCGACTCAAGCTGAACAAACAGCCTTATTCAGCGTGAGACCAGCGTATGGGTCATGACCAGCAAATCTGATGGACCTTTGGTAATAACTGCACCATGAAATTCAGCTGGGTTTAGTTGAGTTCTGACTCTGTGGGAGAGGATATGCCACCGCTGCTGCTATTCTTGTGTAGTTGAGATGAATTTGGTCTTCTCATTCTCTGAAACGGCATCTTGCCCTCTCTCTCAGACTCGACAGAATACTCCTGTGTTCATGCATAGGTTGCCATTTAAAAGTGCATCAAGGCGTTTGTTTTGCTTGCTTTGAAATTATTATATAATGAGTGAAAAGAGCCTGAATTTGAGAAGCAACATACAAAAAAAAAAAAAAAAATACAAAAACCTCTCCAACTAACTAGAACAATTTTTTAGTGACTGGTTACATCTCATTTTTGTTACCAGTTTCTAATTGAAACATTTAGATGTTAATTTTTGTGTGTGTATTAAGTGTATTATGAAGCTCCAATATTCCAACACTAACTAAGTTATATTAAGATAACTAAGAATATTATCTCTACTGACTGTGAGTTCAGAGTTGAATCTTAAGGATAATTTGAGCACTTTGTGACTCATTGGGGTTCACATATGTTCCTAGAAGATAATTTTACATTTTCTTTGTTTTTGTAGCAAATGATATCTGGATTTCACTGATTATCAATATGTGATAAGTGTTTTCTTTGATTTTATTATTATTATTATTATTTTATTTAATGTGCATAAAATATTTAGAAACCCAATTTGTTCACTTAACTGTTTAATTAGGTAACACTTGAGTATAGGGTCCAATTCTCACTAATAACTAGTTGCTTATTAGCATGCCTATTATTAACATATTGGCTGTTTATTAGTGCTTATAAAGTACATATAATGCATGACATCCATAATCCTACCCAATACCCTAGACCTAACAACCTTGTAAACCAATAATAAGCAGCAAATTAGCAGTTAAGTTAGGCAAAAGTCATAGTTAATGGTTAGTTAATAGTGAGAATTGGACCTTAAAATAAAGTGTGGCCACCCCGATATTCCCTCACACAGATGTCCCTGGAAGCTCCATTCAGTTGTTATGTAAGTATAATGGCTGTATTTAAGTCTTACCCATGTAAGTGTGCCACTGTTTATCACTAACATGTTCATATCTCTCCTTTATTCTCTTTTCAGCAGCACATTTGCTAGATTATCTTTGTAATATACCGCCAGCTCTTGTTTGTGGCCCAGGGGCTGGTATTTTCTCTCAGTGTGAGGAGTGTTCCTGTCATATTTGTCAAACTGCTGGCCACAGACATGGCTCAGAAAATGCTGTGGCTGTCAAGGAGTAACTACGTCTGTGTGTATTGTCGCAGGCGAGCTGCAGCCTGTTCAAAAATTTACTGCATCTTTGAAGCATGTCAAGATCTTGACAGTCGGGGACTATAATAAATATGGCAGAGCATTACATGTAACTTAGTAGAGAGAAGTAGAGAGGCTGGGACCTTACCTGCTATTTCCCTTATAAATAATTTAATATAATATTCCAGTTCTCATATTGAGAGGCATTTTTGTGGCAATAGAAAGGAAGAGTTAAAAAAACAAATCACTGTGTTCCACAATTCAGAGAGCTTAACCTGTCCTGACCTCATCCTGTCCATTTTTTTACCTTGAAATATAAGTTTCAGAATTATTCTAATGGTGCACTGACTTCTAATCATCTTTTCCACACTCTCCTGTCAAATATCTGTTCTAGGAGTATCTATGTTTGGTGAGCAGGTAATACATTTCTTCTAAATGGCAGCAGCAAATGCACGTGTATAGCCAGAGATTCGAGGGTCTGTATTACTTCCTATTGGAGAAAGCATAACGCCCAACTTGGATCACATGTGCCTTAATAACTAATCACATTATAGCTTTGACGTCATTGAATTTCAGAGTTGTGTGATAATCGCCATTTACGGATATCATGAATGAGAAGTGTGGTTGAATCCAGCCTGTCCCAAAAAAGTCAATGACTTTTCTTATAAAATGCAATTTATTTTAAGTGTAAACTCTAAAAATAGTTCAATCCAAAAATATTTTTTTTTTTAGTGTAAAACGTTGAAGGTTAGCCAATAGGCTTTCGATTTATATTTATGTTTATTTATATTATATGATTTTATTTCAACTGTAAAATGGTAAACTCTGTGTCCTTATTTGGTACACAACAGGCCAGATTAACATTTATTCTACAGATGCTGTGAGCTCATGTGCGTTTGTCCATTCCAACAGCTCTAGTTAAACTTGGTTCCAAAGTTTGATCCCAAACTGAATTTAAAGTTCGTACTGTATCCCCTAAGGACACAGATCCAGCACAAAGACATGTCAAAGTCAGCTCAAAACCAGAGGTTCACTAAATTAAATAAGCAATCTCAGAGATCCTTATTCCGTCATACGGGAGAGCCTTTGGGGAAATGGAATCCCGTGTTCATTGGCCGGCGGGCTGATTTGATGTAACATCCTGTGTAGGATCGCGGCAGACGAACCCGATGCCCTGCAGACGGTGCCTTCGCTCGGTCGCGCGCCCGCCCCGCTCCGCCTCGCAGACCGAACGCGAACGCGAGCGCGAGCGCACAGACGCGTCTCTGGACTGAGCGCTCCCGTGAGTTCATGTCATTCCTCCCTCCCTCACCGCTCCGTCATCTCTCACTGGATCTCGCTCTCCTTGTTAATTCAAGTGGTTGCCACTGAATAAGACACTGCGCGTGGGAGCGACCCGGTGCGCTTTTGGAAACGGGAGGCTTTGCTGTGGACGCGTTTATCCGCTGCTCTTCGCCCTTGGATTTGATTCAAGCATCACGCTTCTTTCTTCTGCCCAGGATGGGTTTTGTCGTGCTGGTGCTTCTGTGCGCTCTTACCGGGCTGGTGTTAGGGGACAGTAAACCCAAGACATGCTCGGAGCTCAGGCAGTTCTACAGCGGCAAGGGGTTCAGTCTGAACGGAGCCCCGCAAACAGAAATATCCGGTAGGTGAACAGCTCAAGCCTTCTTTCTTCACCACGAATGACAGCTTTGATGAAGACATTGGGTAGCTAACAAAGACAAACTTTAATGCAAGTAGTTACTGTGCGATTCTAATGCATCATCATCCTATGTTATAAGCAGGCAAGGCAAGTTTCATACACGACACAATGTTACAGTAATTCAAAGTGCAATCATACAGATCATAATGTAAGACATGATCATAAATTAGCTTATTAACAGTTAGATGTGAAGTTTCAAATAAATGCTAGTCGACTGTTGTCCAATTATATGAAACTATTATATAAAACACAGTAATTTATAATAATCTTTATCAGTTATGTCCTTTCACTCTTGGTCCACATGAACAGTATTCATTATATTGTAAGTCCTTGTATTTGTGTATTTACCTGTGAAAATGTCAGTGCGGATGTGACTGAAACAACGATAAAGGACTCTCATAATGTTATTAATATGGGAACACAGTTTATTATTTTATTTGATATTTTACTTTATTTAACCAAACTACCTATAAAGGACTCTTGCCTAAACATCTGCCGATTTGTTAGACTTTTTTTTTTTTTTTTTTGGTGAAGAGCCTCTTATGCATGAAACCTGTTTGTTCATCTCAGTGTCTGTTCCAGGACCCTCTCCTGCACATATGTGACACTCCCACAGGTCTTTGGACTTAAACATTTTCCACGACCCAGGATTCCATAACAGTTTTCCAGACTGCTTCTTCTGCTGTCAGCTGATTTGGTCGTGTGGCATAGTTACAGAGATTTACTAGTGATTATGAGCTTTCTGCAGCCGCTGCTGATGTGTGTGTGTGTGTGTGTGTGTCAGGGTGGAGTATCATCTTATCCACAACTGTTCCATGAAGGTTAAGTTTTCACTTTTGATTTTTGAGTTGAAAAGATGAAACCTCAGTGGGTGGTAAAGCTCTAGTGATTTCACACGCGCAGAAGACCTTGACTTCTTTTTGTTTCATTAAATTTTTCTATCACCGGTCTACTATGCTCAGCACTGCAGACTGAATGTATTTTTACCCATCATCCCTTTGCGTATGATGCACGAGCTGATCCCGGCTGGTATTCCCTGATGATCAGAAAGTGTCCTCCATTTAGAAGATTAATAGAGGTGAAAATCAAACGTTAGGGACTGTACATTAATGTGATGGAGTTATTATTCTCATAAACACGCACAACATATCCGGATGCATTCAATCAGAGTGATGCATCATTGATCCCCTTCAATCAGACATATTAATGCCACTGTGTTTAAATAGCAAGCTGTAACGTGTCTAAGTGATGCCGATCAAAACCCTACCCCTAACTTCTCATCCATATGGAAACAGTGAGATTTAATTGAAAGTAATTGTTTCAGAGTCAAGAGTTTCCCCAAAGGAAATGTTCAGCAACTATACACACTGCAGGTTTTTTTTTTTTTTATACTGCAGAGATGTTTCTCTGGTTCTCCACTCAGGGGCTGACATACTTGTCCTCCCATGCATAAAACTGCGGGAATCTGATTTTGGTTTTTGTGTATATTAAAGTTGAATGACTGTGTCAGCTGCCTGGACGGGAAATCTGGACACAAACTCGAGATCTTCTTTAGCGGTTTCTTTGACATTAATGGATCCACCCGCTTTTCCGAGTCTTCTCGCTCTTTTTCCACTCTTTTCTCTCCTGCTGATATAGTTGATGATCAGCATTAATCTTAAATGGATGCATTTCATTTGGGACGTGGCTTTAATTTTTGATATGAAAAGTATTAAAAGCTTTGTATGAATTTCTAAGACTGGAGTTGAACATTCAGCTGGGTTGCGTATCATCTTTGGCTCTGACTCATCTGAGATGAACTTGACACCAACCCTGTGAGAGAAACGTTTTGGCCTTTGGTCATGTTTGTGAGTGTGCGTTTATGTTGATCGTGTTTTATCTAGTAGAACATTGCAAAGCTCATCTAAAAGCATGCAGCTGTCTTCTATCAGTCCCCATGCGTTCTGTTTTACTTTTAAGTGAGTGATGATAGTCCCCTAGTGATTCGGAGAGGGGATCCTCGGCGAACTGTGGCACACCCTGCTAAAAGCCCGAACAAGCTGAGCGACCAACACCAGAGCCGGAGCTTGTGACAATACACAACGATAATCTCTACCTGACCTCATTTCAAGAGGGATTCAGTGACAGATCAGGTCAAGATGGCTCCTGTCAGTTCTTATCAGACTCATATCAGGAATCATCTTAGGAAAGCAAGCCAAGTTCATCTCACCTTTGTCTCGATGTGCTCCTTGTTTTCATTTTTCTCTCTCTCGCCCTCCTTGTGTAGTGGATGGAGTTTAACCCAATGTAAAGGCTGTCATCTTGTAAAGTCTTCCAAATGTTTTGAAGCAATAGAAACCAGCTGGGGAATTGCCTAATATGTTCCAATCATTTATTGAATTACTGGAATAGTACCTGCAAGCATACCTTTAAAGATTAGAGGTCAGTCACTATAGGTTTAACTAATAGTTATCCTTAATAAATGAATTATGCAATAAAAATAAAAATAATCAATTTTTTATGATCAAAAATAAAATAAATGAATAATATTAATCATGAAAATATATTTATATGTATAAATATAAACTGTATAAATAGATTTTCTCAGTTGCTAGCCCTGCATTTATAATAATTTTATAATTTATAGTTTTGTATGAAAACAAATGTATTTATTTATGTATTTGCCATACCAACTAACCAATTTCCCCCTCTCAACTAAGTTTGAATAATGAATGAAAAACTGAACTAATTTTCACTTGAGTCTAATCATGTCAGAATAGAACTAGATGGAACCTGTAATGTAGCCTTTTTGTTAGCATCATTATGTAGTTTTAATATCATATAAAACAAAAAAGAATGTTTTTTTGTTTGTTTATTTATTCATTTGCCAACTAACCCAACCTCCCCTTCTGAACTCAGTAATAAAATTACAATAGAACACCGTCTCAAACCACATTGACCATGATGATGACGACGTGTAGCACCCCCTAGCTGTGACTGTAGAGTAGGCAGTGGTCATAGCAGTTGTCATTAGTCGTGTTTAAGCCATGGACACAGTCGAGCATGAAAGCACTAATGAGGTCCCTGAGCCGTGCGGGCCACTGGATGATGGCCACTAGTGCATCTGCTGGAGGCAAATGACAGATGCTAAAAAGCAAAATGGCCCATGGTAACATCAAAGGCTGCAGAACTTCTTTGTGCACATATATTTCAATATTTAAGTTGAGCACATTTGCTATAGGTCACAGCTGTACTTGTGTGTAGCATATAGAGAGCTATGCATTTTGTATTGACTTGTTATAAATGTGTATTGATTTGCATGCATTGATTTTAAATGTTTGTTGGGGTCACACTCATGCTTTCACGATAGATTTGTGTAATTATCCTCCAATCCATAGGAAGATGAATTGAGAATGGGGTATTCCTAGACTCATACGCACACACACACACACGCACATAGACACGGAGTGAAGTGTTTATAGTGCTGATGCAGTAGATGTTGAAGGCATTAAGCTGTAATCTGCCCTCTGGAGCCTGAAACTCACCACATAGTGTTTGATGTCATGCAGAGCTGAGAAACCGCTCAGCACTCTGCAGCAGTGAAGGAAAAAAAATGATACAGGGAAAGAGGAAGGGAAAACTGATATTGAGTTTCCCTTCTCTTCCAATCTGCTGCTTCTTCTGTCCTTTTAAATAAGAAAAACAGATTGTTAGACTTTAGAAGTACTGGTGTTTTATTAAAGCATCTCTTGATGTGTTGTTTCCTTCTTGACGCTGTCAAGATTCTTTGGCTAGCAAGTGTGTTTTGGATGCTGGTTTGCTGGATAAATCTGCCCAAAATTGAAAACTGAACTCATTTAAACAACTCATATTGTTCCAAACTTGCATGACTTACTTGTGGCTGCTCTTTTAAATGCAATTACAATTAAAGAAATTGTTTAACCAAAAATGTACTCCTCCTCAAGCCATCCAAGGCATACAGTAGGTGAGTTTGCAAGAGATTTGGAAAAATTTAGCAATACATCACTTGCTCATCAATAGATCCTCTGCAATGAATGGGTGCCGTCAAATCCAGACAGCTGATAAAAAATCTCCAAGTAATCCACATGACTCCAGTCCATCAGTTAATGTCTTGTGAAGCGAAAAGATGTGTGTTTCTAATGAACAAATCCAAAATTAAGATGTTTTTAACTTTGAGTCCTCTATCCATAAAATTACTTTCTTCTTCGAAGCTCTGGTGAGTAATTGATGTCATGCCAAATTTCTTTAAATCTGTTCTGATTGAGAAACAAACTCATTCATCTTGGATGGAGATCAAGAATTACATGAACTTAATCCATGAACGAATCATTCAGATTCAATTCAATTTTTGTTTTTAGAATAGACTAGAACTATCTTAACCAGCAAGACTGCCAAGGTTTGAATGGGACCATCCATCTCAACCAGATGAAACCAGTTTAAACTAGCATGGACAAACTACGCTGATCTTTTCATCAGGGCTGAAAAAGGGCACTTATCAGAGATTTGTCTTGGCTATAACTGTCTCCTGTTCGGTGGATCATGATGTTTTTGGTAACTGGTGAAACAAAACTGCTTGTCTATACAAGACCCTGGCCTCTCTCCCAGGATGTGAGCCGCAGCTGAATATGATACTTATGAAATCAGAGAACTACAGGACAGTGGCGTGATGTAAATCTCCCGTCCGTAGCGAGACCTATTGAATTATCTAGCCACTAAATATGACAAATAACTGACTCAGATTGTAATACATGCAGTGTAATGTAGTTCTCAGCCTTCTTTACAGCCCTCCCAGAGGAGAGAGAGAGAGAGAGAGATGTGATGGACCAAGGTGACCTTTAGACGAAGACATTTTTGATGGATTTGCTATTGTGTGACATCCTTTGAAGGAAGAGAGAGACAGACAAAGAGAGAGACGGAGGTCACATTCCCTCATAGCTGCTATCTATGCCATAACCTGATATATACAGGGTCCAAAATGAGCTTTTTTGCCATAACTGTCAAAGCCAAGTCAATTTAGACATTTGTTTGGGCATTTATTTATGTTACATACTTTTTACACTGACTTTAACATGTTGCTTTTATTTTAGAAACCTGTGCTGTGGCACTTGAATGTTTTGACAGTTCGTTTCATCCCAGTGAAGTTAAATTTACCCTGACTCTGAGAAAAAGAGTCACACTGTGTTTTCTGGAAAACAGTTTAATCTTTATAATCCTAACCACATTTCCAGCTAGCCTTGATGATTCATTGTGTGGTATTCAAAATTACACTGCAAGTATCCACACGCTGATGGGTTCAGACCAGGGGTTTGGCTGGTTAGCTTGGCTTAGTTAGATTGGGAGATTCGATAACTTCACCTACACTTCACTTGTTTAACAGAAAGGCGGGACTTCTGTTCTTAATGCCAACATATTGAGTGGTGCAGATTTCCCTTTTCAGTTTTCAATAGCTACAGTATATTTACATGCACCCAAATAATCCATTAGTAATCAGATTCAAACAAAGTCTTCTTGCACAACATCATGTGGGTTGGTTTTCATCATTAGTCTGTTGATGGAACCATTGAGAAATTTAGAGATAGTGTGTATCTGTTGAAACCAACTATGACAAATTGGGTATTTAACCCAGAAAACAAAATGTTATGCGGTTCATAATTTTGTAATGCTAAATTGTGTAGTTTCCTTCTCCTTTGGCGGAAATATTAATTTATTATTATGACTCTAATGAGAATTTCCATTGTGCCTTAGAAGATGAAGAGTCTTTGAGCAAACAGTGTGCTGATTGCGGGGTCTGTCCTCCCTGTGGCAAACAAGGGGTTAAGTGGCGTGTTGACAGCTACAGTGGAGATGGAGTAGGATCTTCAGAAGTCTAGTTCATGGGTCAGAGTTACTTGGGAATGAACCTTTAAATTTGTGTTAAGATATTTAACCGTTAAGTTACCAAGACCCCTACTTCAGGTATTCCAAGTTCTTGAATAATGTTCTGATCTTATAAATTGACACATGCATTAAAATACTAGGGAATTTCATCACAAAATGTAATGTTCAAATGCTGTCAATTTCCTTGTGTTGTCTTTTAGAGACAGCCCCTCGAGATGGGGAGTGAGATTCTCTCCTTTTCTTTCTCTGTGAGTTGGATGATATTGATGTATTTTTAGATGTGCTAAAAGCTCAGGGCGATCCATTTATCTCTTTAATTCTCTGGAGAAACAGCTAATGTTAAGATAACAGCACAAAAAGATGTGTAAACTGTCATCTCACGCATCAGACTGTGTGTGTGATTAGAGACAAACTGGAAAATCTTTCTTGTTTTCTTGTTTGCTATTTTTATTCCTCTCTTTCTCTTTTTCTGTTCCTCTGAGCCAAAGTTGTTCATAAATAATATAGATAATCCAGCTTTGTTTTGATGTAGACAGTTCATGCTCAGCTGAATATGCATGTGTGCGTGTGTGTGTGTGTGTGTGTGTGTGCACAGGCCACAAAGTATTTGGACATTTATGTCTTTGCGTTATAAAACAAAGCATCAAACCAAATAACATTCATTTTAATGAAAGATAGCGAAAGTCACTTTTCAAGCAAAACGTTTCACGCAAATAAGTTAAAACAGTAGACAATGTTTAAAATAAAGACAAATAGATACTTTCTGCTTGTCAAACATTGGTGAAACATGTTCATGCTGTAGTTATTTTAATGAACTAAATGCTGCATGTGGCATGTGTCCGCTGTTTCCACAGCTCTGTCTCTTTAAATCCCATGTTCAGTGAAATGACCCTGCCGGAGGGTGACAGCCTACTGCCCCCCCCCCCCCCCCCCTTCTCCTATCCATCTCTGCTTGCTGATCTATTTGAAATGTATTTGTCTGTCTGCCCCTCTCCACATGAGGATTTTGAAATATGGATATTAGTCAATAGACGTTATCTATTAAAAGTAGTTATAGCTGATCAGGTTGCTCTCAAGAGTTTTATGGCAGATGGAGCTGGTCAGTGTGAACTGAGCTTCACTTAATTTAGTCCAGCATATAGAGGGAATCTGTCTCTTTTAGGCTGTAAAAAAGGGTGTTTCTGTTCTGTGACCCAACCACATGGCATCACTCAACAAAATTGCATCGCAAATCCACACGGGAGGAAGGAGAGGAGGGAGATGGATGGGGTGGGAGAGAAAGACTGTAAGAGAGCAATGCTGACACATCCGTTTTACCAGTGGCTCTCCTCAAAGTCATTACAGTACATCACACCTAACCATGACAAGTCCATATACAGCCCTTTTACAGAAAACCTATTCCTGTTCTTACAGCATTTTCCCTTTTTCACTTTTCCATCATTTCTGAACCGGTTCTCAATGTTTGAGCTTCAAATGTATGTTTCCAGCACGTTGATTTCGGTTTTCCAATTCAGTCTAAGTAAGAATACACTGTTAATCAATAATCTGAATGTAGCTGCCAACATCAATGTTTTTATGCTTGAATACATGTTTTCAGTTTCCACCAGAGATCTTTGATTGGTCTTAATAGCAATCAAGTTGTCAGCAGTTTAATAGACGTTGATTAATGGAAGTAGAAATCCTATTCTGAATCACTAAAGAGAGACTCCAGCTGGAAACCAACTTGTTGATAAGAAAAGGCCTTCAAACTGCTTGCATTTTAAGAACATCTGTACAAATCTGGCACAATGTGCTGTTATTAGGACCCAAGCACCGCGGTGTGAGGACACCATTGGAATTGTTCCATTTCTTCTTCTTCTTTGTATTTTTGAAGGCCTAAACATGTTTGAGAACTCATGATACTTCACACAAACACCAGACGTGGCAAATATTGCCCAAAAGTGCTATTCTTTGATTGCTTATAGTGGGACTTGCTAATAGATGGAAAAAGAATTGCCATTATGAGGAATTTTGGCATCAGAAGAATTTGTAGTCCTGCAGGGTCACTGCTAATTTTTTTATGCTAAACACTCAATTTTCCGTTAAAGGCAGTTCATCATTGTATTCTGTGATGTCATTATCCAGCTCAGTTCAGTTTAAATAATATCTGTGCAATCAAGATGACGATATCGCTGGATATTAAGTGTCCCTGACCAAACAAGCCAGAGGCGACACTTACACTGACAGTTATCTCTGCACTTTAAGACAGGAGAGGAAAATGTGTTTTAACATGATAAAATGTACCCATATCCCCTTTACAAACACACAATTCCAGTCTCTGATCTATTCGACCAACAACAATGACCTTTATCTGATTCCTCTTTCTAAGTTATTGACATTTGGCGAATATCAAGCTCGCAGTTTGTTGCTTTGTATTGAATAGATGTAGCTCACACAGGTCTGGCTGTGGGTGGGGAGTGTGTGCATTGACATAAGCTGCTGGTGGACACTTTCTGACTTTTCTAGGCTTTAGCTAAAGCAGCAGATGTGACAGTTATTGATCCTTGTCAGGGCTCACCTAATCCGTACCTGGCTCTATGAAGCCTGCGCTAATGTTACATTTGTGCTGTCATGTATGGTTTCTGAGATTATGTGGGAGCAGAAGCCTAGGACATTACGCCTGTGTGTGTATGTAAGGGCTAGGTTGGTCTAGCATTGTCAGACCTTTAAATATGCTGTATAAGGTTTGGTCCACATATCAGCTGATTGACATGTTAAGAAACCAACCCCAGTACATTTTGTTTTTTGTGTCAGACTTTGGGGCTGGATCATCTGGATCTGCATCAGATGGTTGGTAAACAGTTTTGTTTGTGCTGTCTGAGGCTGAGATTAGGCTGGATCCCTTTGAGAGGTTGGTAAAAGTGTGTTTGTGTGTGATCATATTGTGATCAATGTGTGTTCTGTTCTCCAGGTGCTCGGGCTGTTTAGTGTAATCTTTCATTACCGTCATGAATGATGAGCGTTTTGTGGTTATTGATATACTCCAGCAACATCGGCTCAGTTTGAAAGCTGCCTCGTTTCCAATAAGCTGTTTGTTGCTTTAATTTGTAATTTTCTCACTTCCAGCCAACTGTGCAGAGCCGCTACAGCTGCGCTGGAAAAATCACAGCTGTTTGAGCCAGGTTTTGTAGTTTTTTACATTGTTGATTCACCCTGCACAACTGATAGTTTCTTGGATGCTGATTAGATTTACCAGCAGTTATACAAGTTGGTGGTTATTGATAAAGCAGCATAATCCTTAATAACATTTTTAAAGAATTAAATTGACATGTTCATGCTTCACACAGACTTTGTTCAGAGGACAAAGGTTACATTAAAGTGATTTAATTACATGAAACGAGCGACTGTTGACTGACACTATAAATGTCTGAATATCAGTGTTTTTATGACGTTTGATTTTTACTCAACAGAAAATGACATGCTTCTTAAGCCCCGTCCACACAGAGACGCGTATCTGTGAATACGCACACATTTTTTATCGGATAGGCGTTTCGTCCACACGGATCCGGCGTTTTCACAAGGTGAAACCGCAATTTTTTTAAACCGGGAACCAAAGTGGATGAATTTGAAAACGCCGTCTTTGCGTTTTCTTCTGGACAGCTAATCCGTATATTTACTGAAATGATGTCGTCATCAGCCCACGTCTACCCCCTAGTCAGACAGCTCTACGTCACGTAACAGCAACAAAACATGAACAAACACTGAACGATTGTCTGTTCATTGTGTACCACGCGCAAGGTTTATGAGCATAGTCCAAGTCTTCTTCTCTATTTTTAGTGTATCTCTGTGGCAGAATTACAGCGCCACATACTGGTCTGGCATGTATACTACATCATTTTGCAGTTTCGTGTGGGACGCGGATATTTCTTGAGACGAGGAAAAAAAAAGATTGGATTGGGGTAAGCTCCGTCTACGTGTGGACGAGCCCTTATAAATCTCCAAATAATTTTTATGGGATGTTGTGTAAAGATCCTGCAATTAGCAATGGTAACTAAAAGCTAAACAAAAGGTCTATCATTTTCCAGATGCTGTTCATTCCTTTTTGCTCAAAAAATTGTTAAATGGAATTGTGGAATCATAAATCCCCTTACTAAATTTCTTACAATTGCAAGTGATCCCTACCTAGTGAAACTGTCTGTCATTTTAGAAGACATTCCTTCAGAATGGCCCTCTTCAATTTCTTTTTGGGTATGATTGTTAACATGTAGTCCCATACATAGACTTCATTAATAATAATTGTCTGAACTCCTGATCAACTTGCGTGATCTTTTCAGGGTGTTCATCACCCATCAGTGTGGTGTTGGGTTGGGTGATGGCGTCAGAGCCCCAACCGCTGTGTCAGTCTATGTGTAATCCTCCCTCTGCAAGGCATCATGGGTTAGATTATCACAGTGGGCAGCCTGGTAGTAATAGACCATTCACATGCATGCTGGGAGTCTAATGACATCATGTTAAGATTAAGCAGAGCTGGGCCATGATACAGCGTGTTACAGCCGCTCTCAGATTAAAGCCTTTCACTGCTGATGAGTGACAATGAATGTGTAGACAGAAACTCAGTGGGCCGCGTGATGAAAGAGACTCAACCACACAAAGACAACCACACAAAACTCTGAATCACAGTCACAGACATCACAGAAAAGCTGATCTTTATATTACAAGCCCAGTTGTGTTTCTTTAGTGGGCATGACAGGTTCAGTGAGATTTTTTAAAGTTCTATATATAAACTCAATTTTTTGGTGGACTGTCTCTGTAAGGGGAGACTTTCTACAAAAGTGAAGATGGCCCTTTTAAAACTAAGCTGTAAACTTCATGACACGACTTCTTCAGCTTCTCTTGGCACCTGTGTTGACCTTGTCATGGTTTAATGAAAAAGTGAGGACAGTTCAAGCAGAAGCCAAACCCAGTGTGTGGTTTGTCCAGTGGTGGTAAGGGAAGTTGTTTGGCCTCTGTTGGGTTTTTGGCAATGATGTGGTGTTCCGTACATCTGGTGAACTCGGTGTTTGTTCTTCATCTAACTAAAGACAGAAATGCATTAGAAGAGACACAAAACACAAAGATAGAGAAAGATATTGCTGGGGTTGTTTCCCGTGGGGATTAAAATGCCTCTGAAAATTGAATATCTGAGAAACATCAATGCCGTAATCCATTTCATAGCGGAACACAAAAGCTTCTTCCCCCTCTGTTTTTCTTCGCTCCTCTTTCTCTGCATCCGTCTTCTATCAATCATTCTCTCTCCTTGTCCTTGTCTCACTCTTCTGCTTTCCTCCATCTGCCCATCTAAAAAAAAATGTAAAACTAAAACAAAATAAGTAAAAATCAGCCAATACAACAGTTGAGTTAACATTGATAAAACAAATCAGTAGTGAAAAATTGAGTAAGTGTATGTTAGACTAAGAAATAATAATAAATCATTTACAGAAAGACTAAACTTCTGTAATTATAATGAATACATTATTTTTAAGTATTATAAATAAAATGAAATTAATGTTTTAAAAGTAATTAAATAAGTCTTAATTTACTTTGAATATTAAAGCAAAAAATACAAAAAAAAAAGACAAAATCACTCCCTAAGTAATTTAGTCAATATTCAATAGTGCAAAACAGAATAAGTGCATATTAAAATGCATATAGAATAAGTAAATATTAAACCAAGAAATAATCAACAAATTCCAAAACGTTAAATTACTATAGTAAATAGAACAAGATTAATCTCGTCTCTCTCTCGTCATCCCTGTAACAAATTATTAGACATGTTTCATTTAAATTCATTGTCATGGACTTTTAGTTTTTTTTTGGTCAGTTTCCTTTTTCCTTTGTTCTAGTTCCTACCAATATTAGTTGTCATGGTTTCTGCGTTGATGGTTTTCTGTGTAGAAGTTGCACTTCTTGCTCACATCTCATTTAGCGCAGCTTAAAATGTGTGTGTAAAAAAAAAAAAAAAGCTGAGCTGATATGCTTATATTGGTATTTTTTTTTTTTTTTTAAGTCCTGCCATTAAAGCAAGACATAATTCATGACGTGTTTGTCAAACATCCCCTAATCGTGGTCTTTGGATCCTACGCCCCTCTGAGGGACAAGTGATCTGTCCTACACACTTCAACTGGAGGACAAACAGAAACTGAGGATGATGTGTTTTAGTGTGTGTGTGTGTGTGTGTGTGTTGTGTTTGTTGCTATGCAATCCCTCATTCCCACATTTCTTTCTCTTTTCTCTCTCCGCTCAGTGCACTGAAAATTGTGTTTAACTGGAATTTGCCCAATGATGTATTGCCCAAGAAAAAGCAGGGCAGGCAACTGATAATACAAACTAAACTGAATTT